>NW_024039267.1:0-50000 GCF_016077235.1 Cyprinodon tularosa | reverse complement strand
AAAGGGATGTTTAATTCCTCAAGCCTGTTAAGGATTAGATTGGAAAAACCCAGGCCAGTGGATTCTGGAGCTATCAGAAATCCTAAAAAGTGCTGTTTTATTTCTGGTGTTGTGCCCAGAGTGACTGTGCGCACCTCAACAGACATTTGTTCATGGTGACTAACATCAGGTGTACAGTCTAAAATTATTGAATAATATTTGCAGTCCTTGATTTTTGCCACCATTACCTCAATTATGTTGTCACTGAGACATTCTATCAGCTCATTCTGGATAGTCTTACCCAGGTACGTGTTGTGCTGCATTGCACTATCAATTCGTCATATGTGATCTTTTAACACCGGGTCAAATTTTGCCATCAGTTCCACCTCTTTAAGGAAGTTCCCATTGTTGGCCTGATGCAAAGTATCAACAGACCCCCTGAGTGCAAGATTTCTCTCTGCCAAAGACTGAATGATACTCATCAAACGAATAAGAACATCTCTCCAACGATTTCTTTCTGCATCCAAAAGGGCCATTTCTGTTGCATCAATAGTCTTCTGCTTAGAAAGACAGAGGGCAAAGTCTTTCCACTTCATCATATTATTGCAATGATCTTGACTATTTTAATGCTGTTTCAGCAAAGCACCTACAATTGCCCAATCACACAGTCCCTCTGTTGACAGCTTTGTGGACTTTTTTTGAGAATAATTTGCAACAGAAGCAGTAAACTGCATCACTTTTCTTTGAATAAATTAGCCAGCTTCACTTGATTTTTTCCCCATTAACTGTCTGTATGTATAGTGGTAGTGAAAGCTTCATCCATCTAATTTCTTGGGGAATGTAGAGGTGCCACTGATTGGCACTGGCCCTCTTCTTACCAGATCAGTCCTTTCTTAGTCTGAGAGGAATGCTGACCATTCAACTGGGTCAATTGGAGGAGCTGTTGATCTATCTTGATAGCTGAGCTTGTTGAGGAAGTTGATGGGAAATCTATAGCAGTTGGTGCAGATGTAGAAAGACCTGTAGGGACATTACATTAAATAAAAAAGAATAAAATAACAAAGCAGAAAATTTTATTGTAAAGCCAACACAAAACAAAAACCTTTAGATTGACAGACCTGCCTTGCAGGCTGAATTTGAAACCAACGTATCAGTAAATGTAGGTGCTTGTAACTGCTCCTCGCTTTCAGTCGTATGTAAGTGCTCCTCCCTTTTAGTCGCTTGTGCAGTGGATGAACCTGCAATGATAAAACAAAGGAATAAAAAATAAAGACATAATTAAAAAGCTAAATGTTTCATGTCTTATTAACAGACTATGTAACCATTTGCCATCAAGAAAACCTTCACCTCCTGCACCATCAGCTGTGGAGTCACTGACACTCGAAACATTAAGGGAAGGTAAAGTTGGTTGTTCTCCAAAGTACTTCAACAGTGTTCCTGGGAAAAATAGCATTGCATAATGCATAGTTTATTAATAGAATGAGTTTATTTTCCCATCTTGCACCACAAGAAACTCCACACCTCACCTAACAATTCATATTCTATTGGCAAATGAGGCATAATTCCATATGGTGAAAACTTAACATGGAGATCTACTGCAGCCTAAATATGAGGAAAGCACTGCGTCATCACTCACCACCATATTAATAAAACTGCAGTCTATTTTCATTTTTGGTATATTTTCTAATGATTCACTTCAACAAAAACTGCAATGCTAGCTAAGCTGGCATCTGTGATTTCTCAAACCGATATCTATCCATCCATCCATTATCTTCCGCCTATACAGGGTCGGGTCGCGGGAGTAGCAGCTTCAATAGCGAGGCCCAGGCAGGCGTTCCCAGGCCAGGCGAGAAACATAGTTCCTCCAGCATGTGCTAGGTCTCCTACGCCGATATGTATCAACACATGAAATACACACCTACCTAAATAAATGTATATTAATAACAGGTAATGTTTCACTGTTAATGGTGATGGATGGCTGATAAATATCATGACATGAGTTATGACGACAAGGTAGCTGTTACCTTAAGTGACGTGAGCGCAATTTGTGCTGCTGCTGCACAAAATATACCGGTCCGTAAATAATAATGCAAACATACTTTTATCTTGCTCTTTTTTCTCTTCCGCTTTCCTTTTCTTTTTTCAGAGGGATACATCCTTTTTTGTGAAATGTCTTAGATTTTCTTATTAACATGACGTGCGGCAGTGTGAATTGTCAATGCACGCGCGCATACCGCAAGCCGTCTGCGCCATCGCGGCTGCCATCGCGAAGTGAATGCACATGAGCAGTTGTGGACAAATCAGAATTTTTTTGTCTTGAATTTTTCATTTATTAATTGATATTCATTCATTTATATCACTTATGTAAGTTATTTAATTGTAAAAAAACAAAAAAAAACAAAAAACAAAAATATTGACCAGGGCCTGGTCAATCGTTTTTGGGGTGCCACAAAAACGATTTCTAGTTTCTATAGTTTCTGTTGTCCTCTTTCCTGCCTCCCTCCTTCCACCTTCTGCATTTGGGTTCTTCACTACAGCATTTTATAGCCTAACATGCATTCCTGATACTGTGGCTGAGTCTTTATCAGCTCTTCAAGTTCAACGATTTTGTTTGCCAGAGATCTTATGTTCCCCAGTATGATTGATGGAGGAGATGGTTGAACTTCCTCATTCTCTCTTTCCACTTCAGTCCTGCTCTGCATCCAGAGTGTCTTCTGTTTATCTCATCTCTACAGAAGATTGAATATAAACAGTCAGATTTACTGAGAATAGAATCAGCTTCCTGCTCTACAGGACAGATCAGAGAGCAGCTAACTGGGAACACCGGGAATTAACCACATGTTAACTGAGAGTCTCTGTTTTCCTCTCAGATTGACTTCATGTCTGCAGAGACCATCAGTTATAGTTATGAACCTAGAGGAGAACAGAGCAGAGTCTCCATCCTCCAGCTGTCCCAAATATCTTCCTGGAGGCTTCAGTAATGATCCTGGAGCAGCAGATCCAGGGTGAGTCATCTGTTAGAAGCTGCTATAATCATGTTTAAACATCATGAACCTCTGATAGATGGAAACTAAGTTAGACTGAAATTTAATCTGAGAAGTTCAGCTGCAGAAAAGAGTCTTCAGGACGTCCAACCAGCTCCAGGAACATTCTCTGATGAGAGGGAAGCTGCAGCATCATGCTGCCTCCAGTGCAGAGCTTGATCAGCGATCAGAGCTGTTAAAAATACTGATTGAACTACTTTAGTTAAGAAAAAATAAAAAAGTGCAGGCTCTACAGTGGACTTAAGCACAAGAATTAAATTATTATTTTCCTTAAAGGAATAGTACACCCAAAACATGATTAGCCTTCATTTTCTACTCACCCCCATGCTGAACAACACTCTGGAGTACTTTTTTGATATCTCAAATGCATGTGGAGATCTGGGAGGCTTCTTGCTGTCTGCTGACATTCAAATAATGGAGGTCTATGGTGACCGAGACAGAAAGGTCCATAAAAGTCCACAAAAAACGTGTCAATATTCCTCCATACTGCTCGTCCAATGTATTCCAAGTGTCCTGAGTGGGTAGCATCCATTTACTCGAAACGAAGTCATTTAGAATGTTTTTAGAGCATAAACAGTAGTGTATAGGATTTCCTGAAAGCACGCACATGCGCGATCACGACGCTACGGAAGCCGGCAGACCAAACCAGCGCATTCAGCTCGGCAAAGAACTCATGCTCTTCCTCAACACTGAAGTCCTCAGACATTTTTCTTTCGTTGTTTCTTTCTTTGCACAGGTAAACAGCACATTTCTTCTTCTACGCTTGCATTATTGGCAGAGCAGACGCTGAATGCGCACTTTCATCTGGTTTGGTCTGCCGGCTTCCGTAGCGTCGTGAGCGCGCATGTGCGCGCTTTCAGGAAATCCTATACACTACTGTTTATGCTCTAAAAACATTCTAAATGACTTCGTTTCGAGTAAATTCTGGATGCTACCCACTCAGGACACTTGGAATACATTGGACGAGCAGTATGGAGGAATATTGACACGGTTTTTGTGGACTTTTATGGACCTTTCTGTCTCGGTCACCAAAGACCTCCATTATTTGAATGTCAGCAGACAGCAAGAAGCCTCCCAGATCTCCACATGCATTTGAGATATCAAAAAAGTACTCCAGAGTGTTGTTCAGCATGGGGGTGAGTAGAAAATGAAGGCTAATCATGTTTTGGGTGTACTATTCCTTTAAATGTCATAAAATAATTTCATCCATACATCCATCCATCTTCCTCCGCTTATCCGAGGTCGGGTCGCGGGGGCAGCAGCTTAAGAAGGGAGGCCCAGACTTCCCTCTCCCCAGCCACTACTTCCAGCTCTTCAGGAGGAATCCCAAGGCGTTCCCAGGCCAGCCGAGAAACATAGTCTCTCGAGCGTGTCCTGGGTCTTCCCCGGGGCCTCTCCCCGGTGGGACGTGCCCGGAACACCTCACCAGGGAGGCGTCCAGGAGGCATCCTAAACAGATGCCTAAGCCACCTCAACTGGCTCCTCTCGACGTGGAGGAGCAGCGGCTCTACTCAGAGTCCCTCCTGGATGACCGAGCTTCTCACCCTATCTCTAAGGGAGAGCCCAGCCACCCTACGGAGGAAACCCATTTCGGCCGCTTGTATCCGCGATCTCGTTCTTTCGGTCATGATCCAGAGTTCATGACCATAGATGAGGGTAGGAACGTAGATCGACCGGTAAATCGAGAGCTTCGCTTTTTGACTCAGCTCTCTCTTCACCACAACGGACTGGTACAGCGCCCGCTTCACGGCAGATGCTGCACCAATCCGCCTGTCGACCTCCCGCTCCCTTCTTCCCTCATTCGTGAACAAGATCCCAAGATACTTAAACTCCTCCACTTGGGGCAGGACACCCCCCCGACCCGGAGAAGGCACTCTACCCTTTTCCGGCTCAAGACCATGGCCTCGGATTTGGAGGCACTGATCCCCATCCCGGCCGCTTTAATTTTCCTGCTTTTCTCACTGTGTTGGTAGAGACCAATAAAATAAATGGACTCAGACTGGTTTTGTTTTAAATTATAATCTCAGACAGGATGATATAAACTGAACTGAACCTCAGTCCTTGATGAGCAGCTGAATATTTTAGAGCTCTGATATTTACATTAAAGCTGCAAATAGCATTAAAATGAAAATAGAACTTGGAACATAATCAACATGTAACTTCAAAACCTTCTAAAGTGGGAAAAGATGGAGTATGTCCTGCTTTCCAGAATCTGATCCATCATCTGCAGTGTTTTCCATTCTCCTATCTTCATCCATGTCTCTATCAGGGTTTTTCTATAACCTAACTGGGCTCCAGATGGACAGATTCTATTCTCTGTCTTCCTGCTTTGTTGCAGTTGTTACATCATGTCTTTATCAATATAGTTTCATATCAATATTGATCATATTCCGTGATTCAGTTTCATAGAAGTTATCATTAAATTCAGCAAAAGACTAGGAATCCTAACTCCTTAAATTTAGGATTTTAGGGGATCTAATAATAAAAATAAATAGAATCATATAAGTAAAAATAAAAACTAATGGAAATTACTGAACAACAACTAAGAGAGAAAAAGAACAGAAGGAAATCTAAAATGTAACCACAAATATTATTCATCAAGTTAGAACCCATCCCTGTGAGTCAAAAGTGAAAGCCCTTGTTCTGTTGTCATGGTTACGGTCCCTCCCCTTAACTCCTGCTACCTGCCCAGCCTCCATCTCAGGTGAAGTTCTGACTGCAGGTAAACTGGTTCTACTGGTTCTCCTTTTCTGCCTCCATCTCAGTCTGTTTTCTTCAGACCTTCGTCTGTTCTCTGCTTTCCCTAAAGACACCGTAAGTTTAACTATTTCACTTTGTTTCATAGTAAAAGTTGAAGTTCAATCATTTAACAGTCTGTTTCTTCTTTCTGTGGTTTTTAGAAATCATTCTGCTTTGATTCCAGACCAAAGATTTAATTTTACTGTAAATGAAGGAAAATCTCCAGAATTACTAGATTATTTTCTGAAACATTCAATATAATGAGCAGATGATGTTTGTGCTTCACTTTAAAAATGGTTTCTTTTTCAGGTCTTTAGATCAAACTTTTATTTTCTCCTTAATGTAAATTGACAAGCAGAGCAGCTGCTTCCTGTGGAGCTTTTCACAATAAGAGCATCAATATTATTAAATATAAATTTTATTAAAATATACATTTCCTTGTATTAAACTGTCTGAAGCTTTAATAGAGCATATAATCCATCTGTTTAGTTTGATGGTTTAGAAATTCATGAGGTCCAGATGTTCAGAGTTTGTGATGCACAAAGAAGTATTATTAATGACACTAGTAGCTCGTTTTTTTGTACAGTAGGCTGACAGCAAAGGGGTTAGTTGAGAGGGGGAGAGACATGTGGCGAAGGACCACAGGCCGGATTCGAGGCCACATCCAGGACTAAGGCCTCCGTACATGGGCCGTTGGCCCTAACACTGCACCACCGTAGCACACCCATAATGCAGGAAGAAGTTTGACTGAATAATATTTAAGATCTTAGAGTGTTGGGGTCTGAAATTCATTCACTTTAATTCCAAACTATAATGGTTTAATTCATTTGAAAATGGTTTAATTTCTGACAAATTTCATCAGTCCTTTATTTTAGTTTTTAAGATTAGATATACTTTAGTATCACATCTTTATTTCTGTAATAGATGGTAACCAGCTACTGTATCCTGCAGGTGGGAATCAGTGAATGTTAATGTAGCTTCATCCTGTGTTCTTGGCTGCAGCTGCAGGTGTGTGAGCTGATGTGAAGTGAGCAGCATGGATCAGTGTGAGGACAGAGAGGAAAGAGTCCCTTCCTCTAAAACCACTCTGTGTGGAGAACATGAGGACCAGAGCAAAGCTCAGAGGTCAGATCACCATCTCTAACTGTCCAGGACTCTTCTCCATGTCAGAGCTCAGCATGAACATCAACAAACCATCTTTATTCACAGGAAACCAGCAGAACCAGAAGCTGGACCAGAACACAGCTGTCTGTCTTTAAAGAGCAACAGGTCAAAGTATCTACCTATTGATTTTAAACCAGAACAACCATCATCAGCAAACAGGTGAGCTGTTTCTAAATTTTCCACTGATTAGTTTAACTTCCCTCCAACATATTAATGTGAACACAACTCTTTCTCACATGTCTGTGTTCACATGAGAAGCAGTGAGTGATGGAGCCTAAATAATGGAAATAATCAAAGGATTGTTTTATTGTGATGATATGAAATGTCATGTCATCAAAAATACAAGATAATTGATCTGCTGCTGGAGGAATAATAACAAGATCAATCTTTGATAGAAATCTTAGTGTGGATTACTACATTAATGAAAGGTCCCTGAATGCACCACAATGGCCTGTATTACCATAAAAACCTGAACAGAAGCTCAGAAATGATCAGCTGAGGATAAAGCACCTGTTCTAAAGGGGTTTGATCCTCAGTTTAAGACTAGAGCAAGTCAAACAATCAACTAGAAGATAAATGAACTTGTTTCTCCATCAGCAGTTCTGACTCTGATCCAAAGGGAGAAAGTTTATCAGGATAGAAGATCAGAGCACATCAAACACTGTTCTACATCCAGACTTTCTGATTATTGTTCAGTTCCTGCTAACAAACCCAAACATCATCGCTTATTAATTATCATCAGAGCTAATTATTAATCCATCATTAATATATGGTTTACAGTGAAACCAGGAATATTTGGGTCCACTTCAAACTAGAGCCACTGTGGGACACTTTAGAGTTCTGGGCTTCACTGTTTAACTTTATTACATTATTAGACTAAGGCTGAATTCAGGCTTTTTCTTTCAGGATCCAACAGAACCTTAAAGCAGAACCAGAACCGAGCTGTGTTTCCTTAAAGAGCGACTGGTCAAAGGATCTTGGTATTCATTTTAAATCAGACCAACCTTCAGCTGCAAAGAGGTGAGCTCAGTCTAAAGGTTTTGTGAGATACTTAACTGATTAATTTTGAAATGTTTTTATTCCACATTTTAATTATTTTTAATGAAAAAGTTTGTTTCTTCTGGATGTTTTTCCACTAATTCAGTCTCTTGTGAGTTCAGGGTAAACATTGTTGGAGGTGTTTCTAAGTGTCTGTAGTTCACCTGTTGGTCCAGCAGGGATCAGGCCAGTGGCGGCTGGTGAAAAATATTTTTGGTGGGGCTGATATAGCCTAGTGTATGTCTCCAACTAATCGGGAATAAGAATTCAAATAAACAATTGGAAATGAAATACAATTTAACAGTAATGATTTTATTAATTTATTTAATTAATTAATTAATTTAATTAATTAATTTATTTCGAACAGACAGTAAAAACAACAAAAAAATTGAATGAAACAAACTTAAGAATGAAAATATAAAACAAATTATTTTGCCCATGTGACATGTAAATTTTATATTTTCTGTTCGAAAAGGAGCAGGTAGAAGATACATCTTATAATGTCCTGCCCCTTTCCTACTTGTCAATTTATCCTCAATTAAATGTCAAAACATCAAAAAACCAAAAAACACTTGTTTCCATTCCACATGATGTTTAGCCATGTACAATTATTTTAAGTTCTATTTATGTCATCAATTACATTATAGACTATTAAACAGTCATCTTATATAGCGTATTTTGAAATGAGCTCAGTTTTAATCAGTTTATTAAATTGGTTTGCATTTTGAATTTTTTAAACTTGTCATTCAATCCATTCCAGACATTTACTCCACACACAGATAAACAAAAACTCTTCCTGGTTGTTAAGTGTTGTTTTTTAAAGTATCCTTCACCTCTTAGATCATAACCCCCCTCTCTGTCACCAAACATTTCCTGTATATTGTGTGGAAGTTTTTGATTTCGGGCCTTAAACATGAATTGTGAAGTTCTGAATATTACCAGGTCCCAGAATTTCAGTATATTTGATTTGATAAATAACTGGTTTGTGTGTTCCCAGTATCCCACTTTATGTAGTATTCGGATTGATTTCTTTTGTAAAACGTATCATGGCTGTAAATTTGTTTTGTATGTATTCCCCCAAACTTCCACACAAAATGTTAAATGTGGTACAATGAGTGTGTTGTACAGAATAAAGAAAGATTTGTAATCCAGGACGAAACTAAGTCTTCTTATAACAGCAACACTTTTGGCTATTTTAGATTTTACTAGGCTGATCTGAGGTCTCCAGCTAAACTTATCGTCTAATATGACACCCAAGAATTTTATTTCATGTACTTGTTCTAAATCAACACTTTCAATTGATATTTTAATTGGTTTATTTTCCTGTTTTTTATTGTTTCCGAATATAATGAATTTGGTTTTATCTAAATTTGCTGATAATTTATTGTTTTTGAGCCAATGCTGTAATTTTTCCATTTCTGTGTTGACCACTTCTGAAAGTTGTTGAAGGTTTTCTCCAGTACAGAAGATACTTGTATCATCAGCAAATAGAATTTACTTTATAAGGTTTGATATTTTAACTATGTCGTTTATATACAGATTGAACAGTTTGGGTCACAAAACTGATCCCTGCGGAACTCCACAAGTTATTTTTAGTAGATCTGATTTCTGACCATCTATTTCTACAAATTGTTTCCTTTCTCCAATGTAGCTCCTAAGCCAGTTTAATGCCACTCCTCTAATTCCAAACCTTTCCAGTTTTTTTTATTAACATGTCATGATTGATGGTATCAAAAGCTTTTTTGAGATCCAGAAATACACCAATTGCAAATTTCTTTTTATCCATATTGTCTATAATTTCTTCTGTTAATGCCATCAGTGCCATTGAAGTGGATGGGTTTTCTCTGAAACCATATTGGCAATCTGTCAAAATGCTTTGTTTTTCAATGAAATTATCTAACCTTTTACTAAACACTTTTTCTAGTATTTTTGAAAATTGACACAGGTCTATAATTACTAATAGTATGCTTATCTCCAGATTTAAATAGAGGAATAACCTTCGCTATTTTCATTGCATTTGGAAATGTTCCAGTTATGAATGACAATTTGCAGATGTAAGTTAGAGGATCTGCAATATCATCAATTATCTTTTTTATAAGTGACATGCTGTCATTCCAGTCCATTGATTTTTTTTTATTGTTGCATTGATTAACTATGTCCTTAATTTCTATTTTATGTACTGGTTTCAGGTACATAGATGATGCATTTTGTTTAGTACAAATTTCCAGTGTGTCCACATCCAGTGGATTTCTTTTATTTATTTGTTCTGCTAACTTAGGCCCTACATTTACAAAATATTCATTAAATCCATTTACTATCTCAACTATTTCATTCAGGTTTTTGTCATTATAAGTAATATAGTTGGGGTGAGTAGTGTTAGAAGAATTCTTTCTTATCAAGCTGTGTAAAGGTTCAAGCTGTTGAACCTTTGATCCACAAACCGAAATCTGCACCTATTGCACATTATCGGGCATCAATGCTGCTGAACGTTTAACGTTTAACTTTTAGCCCTTTAATTGTTCATCTCATTTCTATTTTCAATAACGCATTTTTTGCACAAATGCCTATTTGCACTGAACCACTGCAACTTGCACACTGTCTCTTATCCTCTCCACTGTTCACACTTTGACCACTGTTGCACTTTTTGTATTTTTGTATAACTTGTGCCATTTGAAATATCAATGCAACGTTCATAAGCTGTATGTAACGCAATTTCGTTCTGTATGCACTCTGTGCATACAAAATAACAAATAAAGAAGTCTAAGTCTAAGTCTAAGTCTAAAGTTTTCCATATCCCTTTAATCTTTTGTTTATTATTTTCTAATATTTTAGAATAATAATCTTTTTTACATTTTCTCATAATAATAGTTAATTTATTTTTAAAAGTTTTATATTTTTGCTCTGCTTCAATCGTTTTATATTTTATAAATTGTTTGTATAGATTATTCTTTTTCTTACATGCATTTTGTAATCCTTTAGTAATCCATGGCTTATATTTGTTTTTTTGCCTGTAATTACAAGGTAGAGTTGGACAGTTTTTATTATAAAATGCTTTAAATATTTTGATAAATATCTCAAAAGCCTTATCAATATTTTTTTCTTCATACAGCACTTTCCAGTTCTTTGATTGTAAATCGTTTCTTAATGCTCTTATTGAGTCTACTGATATTATTCTTTTGTAAGTGATGTTGGTACTCTTATCTATTTTTCTGCAAACCTTTTCTAGGATAACAAACACTGGAAGATGGTCACTGATGTCATTTACAAGAAGTCCACTTCTCAATTTACTTTCCATGTAATTAGTAAATATATTGTCAATCAGGGTTGAACTGTGCATTGTTATTCTACTTGGTTTAGTAATTAATGGATATAAACCTAAACTATGCATAGTGTCGATAAAGTTAGATGTACTTCTAACCTTATTTGGATCCAACATATCAATATTAAAGTCTCCGCAGATGAAAATGATCTTTTCATTTATCTTAGCAAACAATGTTTCCATGTAATTTGTAAAGACTTCAGTGACAGAGGCGTAGCCAGAAAAGTTTTTATAAGGGTGGCCAGGCAATAACTAATGTACACTGAGGGGTGGCCGAAAGCGGATAGGCACCAGAACCTCAGGGTCCATCTACACTGTTCCAACAGGAAAATTAATTAGCAAAACATCCATATTTTCTAAACAAAGACAAACTATACTTTCCCACAACCTTTGCTAACAAATAGACAAATATATATAAACATCCGTGCTTTCTAGATAGAAGGTATAGTGGATAAAATTATTTCAGGTTTTGAGTTTTGAGTGAACAACTTTTCCATCGTCATTACTTACCTACTTTTATCAGTAATCATTCTACGTAAAATTAATATTTACAAGTACTAATATCTACTTAAATTGATTATTTAATATGTTTGTATTAAAATAGTTATTTATCTATGATTTCCCTGAAGACCCCCAGATGACTTGTGGACACACATAATTTTCTCTTTAGCCCATAAAAGACAAAGGTAGTTAGTTCTGAAAAGAGCATGAATTCTGTACTTATCTTCTTTAGTTATAGTATATCAATGAGCATAATTAACCACAGTGTTTTTGTTGTCAAGTAATTGTAATATGTGTAAAATTAAAATGTTTGAATATTCCACTTGAAAGTATTACTGCTGCCAACATCTGTATTAGAGGGAAATAAAGGGTAGGGGTGGCCACAGGGGTGGCCAATGATTGGCTAAGAGTGGCCTCCGCCACCCCTGGCCCCCCATCTAGCCCCGCCCCTGTTCAGTGACTTCTATACACACAGCTGACTATTGTATTTTTCTGCTTCGCAAACTGGATTTCAATAGTAATGCATTCCATCACTTCATCAACTGACACTGACAGTTTTTCAACCACCGTATATTTGAGTTCATTTGTTATGTACAACGCTACACCGCCACCTTTTTTATTCTTTCTGTTTATATAATTACACTCATACCCTTCGAGTGGGAAGTCTGCTCCCTTCTCAGAGGTGAGCCAGGTTTCTGTTATTGCTATGACGCTGAATTACTTTTTTAGTTGATATACATACTCTTTGATATTTTCATAATTAGCATAAAGGCTACGGCTATTGAAGTGAATAATTGACATTTCTTGATCTGAATTAAAGCATTGGCCATAGTTATCATCAGTGTAATAATGACAATTGTCAGTCAAATAATCAAGGAAATTGTTGTCTGGGTCAATATCTGTGTCTATATTCATGTGTAAATTTACATTTTATTACTGGATTTCAGAAAGTTCATCAGAAGTTGCCTGGTTGTCCTGTTTCACTGATATTTATCCAAATCTTCAATTTGTCTAAGATCAGTACCTTGGCTTCCTCTGGTGAACCGTTTAATTTGATATAAACCCTGCAGTTTGAGGTCCACATTGACTGTATTTTCTTTTGTTTCCTGAGAAAACGTGCTCGTCTTGCTATATCTGCGTTAATTTTGGTAAGATGCTCATTTATATAAACATTGGACCCTTTTAATTTTCTCATTGTTTTAGGAGTTCATTTTTGTGTTTCCTGTTTGTAAACCTCATGACAATAACAGGTTTAACTCCTTTGTTTTTTTTGTGGAAGTGGATGGCAAGCTTCAATGTCATTATTATCAATGCTGATGCCCTAGTTACTAAAGAATGATATTACTTGTTTTTCAAAAGTTCCTTGCTCTTCGTCCCTTTCTTCAGTATTGTTTGCCTCTGTCACAGCCCGGGCATATGACCTAGGCTTCATTTCCAACCCAGTAATTATTACATCGTTCATTCCACTGTATTGTTCCAAGTCAGCCACACGATGTTCCAGGAAGGCTATTTGCTTGTCTTTCTCTACATTCTGTCTCTTCAATTCTTTAACCTCCCCCATTAAGTTCATTATAAGTTTTTGTTGTGAGATTTTTGCTATCTCATCAGACATAAAATCCAAGGATTTCTTTATCTCCTCAAACTCTCTGTCATAGATCGGCTTTGCTTCGTACCTCTTTTCGTAATTTCCGTTTGGTCTGAACAAGTTGATGGTCAGGCGTTGGAAGTCCAGCTCAGGAGTTGCAGCAGCTGCCCAGCGTTGTAGCCGCCCGTCAGATGTTGTAGTGGGAACCCAGAGTTGTTTCAGCCGCTAGGTGTTCTCTCAGCAGCAGCAGCCCAGCGTTGTAGCCGTAGCATATAGTGGAGGCTGGGGCCTGGCCTGGTGGTGGTGGCTGGCCTGGCGTTGAGGCTGGGGCTTGGTCTGGTAGTGGTGGCTGGCCTGGCATGGAGGCTGGGGCCTAGCCTGGTGGTGGTGGATGGCCTGGCCTGGTGTCGGTGGCTCCTAGCTTGGCCTGGTGGTGGAGGCTAATGCCTAGCCTGGTGGTGGTGGTTGGCCTGGCCTGGTGTCGGAGGCTCCTAGCTTGGCCTGGTGGTGGAGGCTAATGCTTAGCCTGGTGGTGGTGGTTGGCCTGGCCTGGTGTCGGAGGCTTCTAGCTTGGCCTGGTGGTGGAGGCTAATGCCTAGCCTGGTGGTGGCGGTTGGCCTGGCCTGGTGTCGGAGGCTCCTAGCTTGGCCTGGTGTTGGAGGCTCCTAGCTTGGCCTGGTGGTGGAGGCTAATTCCTAGCCTGGTGGTGGTGGTTGGCCTGGCCTGGTGTCGGAGGCTTCTAGCTTGGCCTGGTGGTGGAGGCTAATGCCTAGCCTGGTGGTGGCGGTTGGCCTGGCCTGGTGTCGGAGGCTCCTAGCTTGGCCTGGTGGTGGAGGCTAATGCTTAGCCTGGTGGTGGTGGTTGGCCTGGCCTGGTGTCGGAGGCTTCTAGCTTGGCCTGGTGGTGGAGGCTAATGCCTAGCCTGGTGGTGGTGGTTGGCCTGGCCTGGTGTCGGAGGCTCCTAGCTTGGCCTGGTGTCGGAGGCTCCTAGCTTGGCCTGGTGGTGGAGGCTAATTCCTAGCCTGGTGGTGGTGGTTGGCCTGGCCTGGTGTCGGAGGCTCCTAGCTTGGCCTGGTGGTGGAGGCTAATTCCTAGCCTGGTGGTGGTGGTTGGCCTGGCCTGGTGTCGGAGGCTCCAAGCTTGGCCTGGTGGTGGAGGCTAATTCCTAGCCAGGTAGTGGTGGTTGGCCTAGCCTGGTGTCAGAGGCTCCTAGCTTGGCCTGGTGTTGGAGGCTCCTAGCTTTGCCTGGTGGTGGAGGCTAATTCCTAGCCTGGTGGTGGTGGTTGGTCTGGCCTGGTATCGGAGGCTCCTGGCTTGGCCTGGTGGTGGAGGCTAATGCCTAGCCTGGTGGTGGTTTATTTACTAGATAATAACAGTAACAGTGACAGTGATGATTTTGGTCACTGTGACGGAGTTCTTTGGCCTCCAAGAATCCAGGCTCAGTCGGGTTACCGGTGTTGGTGATTATTGTGCTCAAAAACTCAAAACAGGGTGCAAAAGAAACTAAACATATACAAGATCCTCTGGGCCTCAGCCTCCCTCCAGTTACCAGCAATGTAACAAAGAAACAGAAAACAAAAATGGCCGCTCTTCTTCCCACAGCCCTCATTAAATAGTTTAAGCCCCTCACCTCAGGCTCTCTTATTTCTGATTTCTTCTCATAAATCAGTTTTGTCCATATATTACCTCCACAAACAATTGACATACAAAACCAAATAATTTTTACTACTTCATTCCTTTACACAGATTCATTGACTTATTCAATTACACCAGACTGGGTTTGAACCCAGCAAAGACGCCGCCAGACTGAAGATCACAAGTCCCCGTAGCATAAACATGTACACACAAACACACACACACACACCCACACACAAACGCACACACGCACACACACACACCCACACACACACACACACACACACACACACACGGCTAACCCCACTGAAATATTAAGTGTGCACCCTCAATACGCCAGCAGGTAACCAGGAACAGCTTGTGTGTTTTAAGTTAATGGAGCTACTGGGTTCAGCGCGAGTGTATTGGTCCTCACAAGCACAGTGTAACAGGAATGTGTGTGTGGCACGCAAAGTTAGAGGTTGTTTTAAATGACGAGGTTATTGTGAGGTCACAGTCACAATAACCATGACATGAAATTTTCATACCCTAGAACAGGGATGTTCTTCTGGCAAACGGGTAGATAAATAAGAATCTCACCAAATTTGGTGGAAGCTGCATCTCGTTCGTTACATTCGCCATCGTCCCTCTAATTGTCTGCATCTGCGCATTGGGTGCAGATGCCTGTTAAAGGGCAGTATTTTCAGAGCCCGAAGACCATAAAATTCTGAGACGCTGATTGGCCATTAAATTATTAAATTCACCTAGCAATAGTACATGATTGGCAGATTCTCTGCAAATGTGGGGCAGTCTAATCACAGCCCCAAGACAGAGACGGTAGGAGTCTGTCTGTGGCAATCCACAAATGAGTGACAGCAGTTAGGGAAATGTAGTTTATATAATTTGTTTTGCTTATAGGTACACACTCTAGAGAGTAAAACTGACATTTATGAGTTAATTTCTAAAAATATATTTTACGTTTCTCTCTTCTTATCAGGGAGGGTGGTGCCCCAGCGCCCCCTATGGGCCGGCCGCCACTGGGTCAGGCTGATTTCTGCTGAAGCCAGAATTCAGGTGAAACATTTTATAGAAATTATTAATCTCAGATTTTTCCCAGTTCTGACTCTAGTGCATTGTTTTATTCCTGATTTTGTGTTTCTGACATGTTTCTCACTCAGTTTTAGTTCATATGTTGAATCAGGTGACTTTTAAACAGAATAACTAAGGAAACAAATAATGAAGGATAAATAACCAAATCAATGACCAACCATATAATCTGATCATTATTAACTCATGCATTTCAGAGTGACACTATACATAGATAGAAATGTGGAAATAAAATGTTTAACTGGTGGTAAAAATATGAAGCAAAAAACAAAACAAACATAATTTAGCTTTAGAAATACCTAAACTTCCATTTCAACGGCCTGTTTTATCGTATTTAACTTATTTTTGGTTCAATATGAAACTGAACAGAGATGGCAAAAGTACTCACTTTCCGTACTTGAGTAAAAGTACAGATATTTGTGTTAAAAAATACTCTGGTAAAAGTGGAAGTACTGATTAAACTTCTTTACTCAAGTAAAAGTAACAAAGTACAGGCTTGTAAATTTACTTAAAGTATAAAAAGTAAAAGTAGAAACCGCTACTTTCTTGCCGTTGCCTACATTTTAAATGGATGTCTGCCAATAGGACTAGATCTCCGTTGTGTTCATTTTCAATCATCTCGTCGTCCATGCTACTATGCTAACGCCACCGCCACCAAGCTGCAATGATTTGCCGCGAATGAATACCGCCGAATCTGTCGATTCATCTTGTAGTGGTGCGTCAAATGCAACGTAGATTCCCATCCAATTAGATTGAATTTGGTATTGATGACGTGAAAAATAATAACGGTAACTCCATTGAAATGATTCCAAACTAAAGTAACGAGCCAATTTTTTAAAATGTAAGGAGTAGAAAGTACAGATATTTGTGTAAAAATGTAAGGAGTAGAAGTAAAAAGTCGCCATAAAAATAAGTAGTAAAGTAAAGTAAAAATATCTGAAAAATCTACTTGAGTACAGTAACGAAGTATTTGTACTTCGTTACTTCCCATCTCTGAAACTGAAATATAAAAGAAATTTAATTTATAAATGAAAAACGTTTTTGATTCCCAGTAAAGACATGCCTTGTTCCAGCCTTACTAAATACCAACATTATTTCTGTTCATGAATCCTCCTGTTAGCTCTCTGAAGATGTTGGACCATGTTTTGCCATGAATCAAATAGATTCATCTCAGGAAGTAAACCTCTAACCTGTCTTTGGATGTTTTTCAGTCTGATTAACTTGCCTTCGTTGTTCCCACTCAGGCTGCTGCTCTGGAATATATTCATGAACTAATCAGGGATTGGTTTAATAATTGTGTCTCCAGCTTCCTGTCAGTCATTGAAACAGAGCAGCTGCAGCCTCTGATCAAAGACTAGGATTAGATTTACTGATCATTCAGTAAAGTTGGAGAGGGAAGGTTGGTAAGAAGACATTTTTCTAACACACACACAGTTTTGTTAAAAACACACCTTTCTTTAAATGAGACCGATGTGGCAGTAAGATTTATTGGTATAGATGAAAAAAACTATATGAAAATGATCCCAAACAATAAAAGTTTTGACATAGGACATTGTTGATCTAACAAAGATAAGTTTTAGATGAAATTCAAATGTCCACAAATGAAGCTCTGGTGAACAATCTGCTTCAACTTCCTCTGGATGATCAGTTTCAAAGTTCTCAGCAAATGGTAAAGCTGAACTCATGGAGCTCTGAGAAATCAGTCATGCTTTAATACAGTTACCATGGCAACTCAAAATGCTCTGGTAGGAGCTTATCTTTGTTGACAGGTTTCCCCATTATCTAGCTTTTGGATCAGGACACCACAGGGACCTTGGTCTTTGTCTGTTTGTTGTTCTACTGAATGTGAGTTAATGCTTCCTGGTTCCTTCACAGAGTGAACGAGCAGAACTCAGAGGTTCCCATTGGTCCATCTGCCCAGCAGCATCAAACCCAGCTGGATTCCATATTTATGGTCTGTACACGAACTACAACTACTTCTCCATGGGTTCTGTTCACAGTCATCTCCATGCTTCAATTTGTAGACCAGAGGAATGTCAGTCTGTCCAACATGGATCTGATGTTTGGTTCCATGATCTCAGTCTGATGTGTCCTTCATTTATTGTTCTGTTCAGCTGCTGGAGGAAAACATTGTTAGTTTTGTGAAGAAGGAGCTGAAAAAGATCCAAAAAGTTCTGAGTCCAGATGATCCAGAAGGCTTGGAGAGTCAGTGGGAGGATGAGAAGGATGAAGAGCAGAGGAGAAGTAGAGAGGCTTTGGTGAAGATCACCTTGAACTTCCTGAGGAGGATGAAGCAGGAGGAGCTGGCTGATCGTCTGCAGAGCAGTAAGAGGATTTCTATAAAGATTTAACCTGATGTATAAATGAGGAATTTATTATAGTCAGAAGTGCAGGAAGAACAGATGATCTATTGACAGGAATAATTTTGGTGCTAAAGATATCCTGTGTTGCTTCAGGACATTTGTCCTCAGTTCAACCTAAACTTAAATATAGTCTGAAGAAGAGGTTACAGTCTGTGTTTTAGGGGATCGCTAAAGCAGGAAGTCCAACCCTTCTGAACCAGATCTACACAGAGCTCTACAACACAGAGGGAGGGACTGGGGGGGTCAATGATAAAAATGAGGTCAGACAGATTGAAACAGCATCTAGGAAACCAACCAGACCAGAAACAACAATCAGACAAGAAGACATCTATAAAGTCCCACATGGAAGAGATCAGCCAATCAGAACCAGTTTTGGGCATATTACTTTGAAAAAGTAATTAGTTATAGTTACTAGTTACTTCTCCCAAAAAGTAACTGAGTTACTAACTGAGTTACTCCACAATAAAAGTAACTAGTTACTAGTAAAAGTAACTATTGCGTTACTTTTGCGTTTCTTGCCCCCGTAACCCTCACCACCCAGCCCCCACCTTCTCGCCGTGTGTTTCTAAAGCCAGCTGAATAGAGCGGACGACAAAGACAACGTCAATGACATCAGGGGGGGACGCGATGTGAAGTTTTTTAACAGGGCATTCAGATCTGGTAAGTATATGAAATTAATAACTGGGGATGTCTAATTCTGAAATCCTGTGTGTTTGGGTTGTTATAGATACTGCAACATCTATCTATCCATCTATCTATCTAGATGTATACTCTGTGTGTGACATAAAATATGGATCTCCATCCCTGCCACAAAGGCCATCAAATAATGTTTAAAGTAAAAAATACAGTAGGTTGAAGAGGCAGAGCATCCATCCATCCATCCATCCATCCATCCATCCATCCATCCATCCATCCATCCATCCATCCATCCATCCATCCATCCATCCATCCATCCATCCATCCATCCATCCATCCATCCATCCATCCATCCATCCATCCATCCATCCATCCATCCATCCATCTGTTAGGTTTATTCTTTTATACATCATGTGCATTGTTATTTTGTTAGTCAGATTAGACAGAGCAGAAGGCCTTCCTTCACATTGTGGATGTCACTGTGTGTACGGAGGTCATCTAATCAAGACAGCCTTTGTGTCTTTAAGAGTAGACAGGATATGGGCACATCTTGGAGCCGGTCTGATAGGAGAGCTATCTGTATCTGTAACCCTGAAGCATAGAAGCAAGCTGCATGGAGTTCAAGACATGGATGGCGTGTCAGTTTCTGATAGGGACAGCTAAGCATCCACATGATGCAACACAGACTCAGAAGGTATAAGAAGCAGGATATGACGTTGTTCGGGGCTCAAACTTTGCCGGACCCTCGCGGACGTGATTTTTGAGACCACAGCTGTGCAAGCTCTAAGCATTTTTCTCTGTCCTGTAACGACCTGATCTGGAATAAACTCTGTCATTTTTTACTCCTGTTTTTATAGTCCTTTTTATATGGTTTTACCCAGTTTGAGTTAAGAGTAGTAAATAACTTGCTCCCAGGAAAAGGACCGGTGAGAGGGCCCCCGGGGGGCTACAGCCTTTTCTTCCAAGGGGACAAATCCTTCTCATTTTAACAAATTGGTGTTTCCGCCCGCGACCTGGAAGCAAAACAACAGAGCCACCAACGGGAAAAACTCCACAGCCTGCAGGCTGAAACAACTGCAAAGGTGAGGAGATTCCTTATTACAAAATATCTCCAGTGTTTTTAATGTTAAAACAGTTTGGCTGTGTAGTGATTTTCTGAAGTGAGCTGAAGCTTTTTATGCAAAAGAGGACAGAGAAATTGCTCAGAGTGATTTAGTTTTTGTTTTTGCGGTTTTATTGTTTTTCCTTTTTTTTTTACATTGCGAACGTGAACACACACACAAAAAAAGAGGAAGTAAGTTGTGCGTTCTGCTGTGGGTAGCGGTTGAAAGTCTGGCTGAAGGCCCCTGCGCCAACACCTTCAAGAATTATACTGCTCACTAGGATAAGTTGGTTGGAGAGCCCAACAGTTTCTGCATGCAGAAAGGGACGGTGATTTTATTCCCGGTCTGCCTGCAGACACGAAAGATGCATTTCTGAAAAACAAACGCAGCGACAGATACCAGTCACATTATGGCTAGAGTTTGCCAGTATACCTCCCATAAGGACATTTACGAAAAACCGAGACTGGAGAAATAAAAGCAAGCAGATCGGGTTGAAACGGACCCTTGGGGTGTTTTTCTCTTTCCTTCTCTTCTCTTATAAAAGGAAAGAGAGAGACGATAAAATGACAATCCCCATAAAGAGACTGATGCCCGGATTAGGTAACTTGTTTGTCTAATCCTAAAGTTAGTGGAGTGAACTAGGCGGTAATATATATATATATATATATATATATATATATATATATATATATATATATATATATATATATATATATATATATATATATATATATATATATATATATATATATATATATATATTCTCCTTTTTCTATTCTTTTTTATTATTAATATCTTTTTTCTCCTTTCTCTATATTTCACTTCTCTTTTTCTTCTTTTTTCCTTTTCAATGACGGACGCATTTCTTTGACGGACAGACTTCCTTGACGGACACATTTTTTGACGGACGCAATTCCTTAGCAGCAAAGCGGCTCACTGTAGCTTATAGGTAAAAAGTTTCAAGCACCGAGGGATCTCACGTAAGACGTCGAGGTTTAATTTTATACACTGTGTGAACAAAAGGTGTGAAAGATGGATGCATGTGGACTACAAAATTGAATCCAGAAATACCTCGTTAGCACCAGAAGAAAATGAAGTAACGGACAGACATGGGGTGTTTAAACATGAGGAACAGTTTTGCTATGGGTGACAGGAGGGAGCTACGAACATGGGACAGCCGCACACGGAGGATCAGTGCTTTTTGATAAATGACAGGATTGATAGAGCTAGGGAACTAGTCAAGGATGCCATAAAAATAACACAGAACAAGCTTGCCTACTCACAGCCGCCTGACCCCGCTGGAAGCAAATATAACCTGAGTAAGGAGAATAATAGAAGTGGCAGGGAGATGGTAGTCCAGATGCCATTAGTTCAGACATATAACGATGCAGGTAGAGTACAGACTGTCAGCTACAACCCCCTAACTTCTACTGATAGTGCCTTGTTTAGATACAAACTTCCAGATCCTAAAAAAGCAGCCCCAGTGTCGGACCAATTTTGGGCAGCCCTAAGAGCTACCTACCCAAATGAAACAGACTGTAATCTTATAAAGGAACGGAAAAAAGAAAATAAAGCAAAAAAATCACAGAATAACAATACCCAGACAAATATGACTAACCCTGAATGTATGACTCTTGCCAGCATGCACTCGGAGGAGAACTACCAGATGTACCAATACGCACAGGCAGCAGCGTTTGCTGGGGGACGTGGCAGAGGGAGGGGCAGAGGATACGATCAAAACGACAGGTATATCACTTGCTGGGTCTGCGGACGAATGGGACATAGAGCAAAGTGGTGTCAAAACGGTTATCCTACACACCGTTTGCAGGCCCAGAGGAGTGAACTGAGAGAGGGACAGAGATGCCAATGCCGCAAGCCGCCCCACCCCTAGCAATACTAGGGAGGCCGGGATCCCATTAGTTGTGTAGTTATGGAGGTCGTTTTTTTAGAAATTTCCAGCAGCAGTGATAGATATTTTGATCGAGGGCAGTAACTGTCCTTTTATGGTTGGTACGGGGGCCAGATACAACACCCTGAAACTGTATGTGCCCACCTCCCAAAAAACTACACAGGTAAAGGGATTTTCAGGAGAAAAACAAAACATACTACTTTTTCAGAACCCCTTAGAGGTGTTCTCATATTTGAAAATTCAAACATGTCATTTTTGGGGGACGCTTAGAATTAAAAATCATTGGGTGTGAAAACTTATTTTGGTGTCTAACGTGAGCAAATAAATCTTGGGTTTCCATAAATGTGCACATATAGTTTAACAAGGATCCTAAAATGAGGCTGATAAGCACTGGTGCAGAGGTCTTAAGACCGGACAGGTGAAAAGATTATGATTTTTGTTTAAATTGGGAAAAATCCTCTAAGAAGATAAAATCAAAATTGATACTGATGGATTAAACAAACTTTATTTGGCCAATGTCTGTCTGCCTGTCCTCAATGTTGAATGCATGTGAGGTAGAATGTGTATGGTACCATTTTGGAATGCTTAAGAATATTTTTTGATGTGACATTAACATGATTTGCATTTTTACAGGATTGAGAAGGAGCTCTGGGGGCATAACAGAAGGGTAATCGTATAAAACATGTTGCTCAGGGGCCCCACCTATGAGAGGCTCTGACAAGACCAGAGCCGGTTGCTGTTGTTAGGTGTGAGGTAATTGTTGGGTGTGGAGTGCAGCTGAGAAATTGTAGATTAATAGATTATAGATTAAAAAAATTATTAAATATATAAGTAATTATCCAGAAAGAAGCAGAATGGGTGTTTTTACTTTTTGGCAAACTAAAATCTCAGACACGGGCATCACATGATTTTAATTTAAAGGTAGTTTCATTTTCAATCATTAGAATTGCATTAGAGATTGATTGGTTTCATTTTTCTCTCATTAGGATTTAATTAGAGATTGATTAGGGACAGGATAAATCACACTTCGAGCTGAATCTGGACACAGCATATGGCCAAGATACCTTCAGGAGCTCAGCAGATTAGCGGGGTCAACTTTTATAAACAAGGCTGGAGAGTTAAAAACAATTTCGGTGTGACCTGACCCTGGTTTTTTTTCAGCCTTCAGTTTTTATCCATTGTGAAAAAGGCTGCCTGACAGTTTGATGTGTTGAGCCCTTTAAGGAGCGGGGCTTAGGGCACCGCTGTGTAGCATTTAGATGAGGAAGGTGAGAGAAGGAAAAAGGAGCAATGGAGTTTACCGTTCTCAGTTTGTGGATTCTGTCCTGCTGTTGCAGTTTGTTGTCACCTTCCTTTTGATGTGTGTGTGTGAAATGCAAGTAAGTAATGTCAGAAGTCAGTGACATTGTTTGTTTAATGAAGTATTTCAGTTTGCTTCTAGTTTATGACATGTTTTATTTATGTGCACACTTAAGAGTTAAATAATGTGGTTTGCTTATTCATGCGGTGTATTTAGTTAGAAAAGAGATGTTTGTACTAATATTGCAGTTTATAATGTGAGATATCAGTTTAGTTATTTGTTAAGAATTATTCAGACAGTGATATTATATTTTTGTTGTCTTTCTAGAAAAACCATACACATTGATATGGAAATTAATGAATAAACTGCAAGGACAAGTTTGACCTATTGGAGTACGACTCTGCTTTCTTGGGAGTTCTAACCGGACTCACCACAGCGATCTGAACTTTCCTACTAGCAATTAAAGTCCCTATTTTTCATCCATAATTATTTTTATCTGTGTATAATGCCGTTTGGAAACTGCCTAAGCACAAACTGTTTAATTTGAATCTCTAATCATTACTAACACTTATCTTTTCACTGTTCATCTGGGCCTTACTTTCTTTGCATGACTTGTTAAATTCTGCTTACTTCACTAAATTCTGTGAATGAAGTGATTAACTATTGACTTATTGATTAACTGTTTGATTGCTTTTCCTGGTAACAAACCAGGCTTGTAGTGAGTGACAGTAAGGCTGTCAGGGAGCAGGCATGATTATTCAGAGGCCAATTTAAGGAGGATCAGGAGTTCGTTTTGCTTAAACATGTTCTTTTTTCTTTTTCAGGCTGAGTTTGTAACAATCCTTAAATGTTAAATTTTTTTCTTCCAGGAAAGGCTGACATAAGTCTCATCCTTCATTGTGGTTTGTTTAAGATGTGCATTAACCCTTATTTTCCCAACAGCTGCAGAAGTTCTGGCAATGGAAATGGACAACTTGGCTGAGAGTGACTAGAGCAAGAGAGAGAGAGGGGGGTTCAGATAGTTAAAAAATTTCTGATAGAAGGATTTGAATAGGTTCGGCCTGACTGGACTGACTTGGTTAGTAACTGGACTGGATCGGAACCATGGATTAGGACATGAGAGAGATGGTGTAAGAACGCAGCATGCCAGATACAGGGTGTAGAGATTGTGAGCTGCATGTTTTGTTCCCGGCTGAAGGCCATTCTGGTGAGCTCAGAGTTTGTTTTAATTCCTCTCTGGCTCTGATATGACCTATGAGGTACAGATTGATGTGGTGGTTTGAAGCTCACAGACTTTTGTTGGGGTGGAATTGCACCCCCATTAAGAGCAGTCATGCTGACAGAGGCATTAAATGAATGACACGATGAACCAACACCTTCTTGGAGGAGCCGGAGGCACCACTGGGGTTTTTTGTTGTCTTACATATTTGTCGTTGTTTGTGTCTGTATGTTTGTTTGTTTTTTTTTCTGTTTGTTTACTAACATCTTAGCCTTTATGAAAAAAATAAATAAAAAAAAGATGTGGCACGCATGTTAATTTTGTAGCTTTGACTACACTATGGATGGAAATGTTTCAAAATGAACAATGGATTTTTGGTTTGGAGAGACATTGGACAAGGGGCACAGAGACTAACTTTGCTCCTAAACTTCAGAAGGAGGGATGGTTTGCAGCTGCTGAGATGCGAACATTAAGGAAATGACTGGATCTTTCTCCCTTTCTCCATATAGGCTATCATTTGAGTGTTCACGCTCTCCATAGTTCTCCTGTAGCGTGAGCACAGGGCGACTGTTGCGCGCCTTTAGCGAGCATGCGCGTTTCCTGTCACTTGCACAGTGAATCGTGCCGCCTGCGCTGTGCGGAGATGCAGGGGAAACCTATCTGATGGGGAAGCGCAGCTCGACGTAACACCAGTATTTCCATCTGGAAAGCGCTATTTTGCTGCTGGAGTCATCCTCACTCTCCATCTCTCTGTGTGTGCTGTACGTTAAAACCCACCCGCAAAAAACACCCACCTACCCAACTGACAGACGGAATCTCTCTATACATCAGCCATTCTCATCCTCCCCTCTCTCATGACAAGTCCTATCATGAAAAAAGGTTAATTGTGCGACCTGAGTAAAGCGCAGTAACGGGATGTCTGCAATGGTAACTGCGTTATAGTTACAGTCAAAGTAATTAGTTAGATTACTCGTTACTAAAACAAGGTAACAGCGTTAGTAACGCCGTTACTTTCAACGCCGTTAGTCCCATCACTGATCAGAACAGTGATGACTAAGGGTGTGGCTGGCATTGGGAAAACAGTCTGTGATCCGCAAAGAAGGGAACTTTATAAACAAGATGCACCAGAACACAGAATAGTCTACAATATTTTATCAAACAATTTTATTTAAACATTTCTTTGTGTTAAAACATGGCTTCAGGCCTTGGTCCTTGGAAAGAAAAGGATCATACTCAATTCCGATTTTTTTGTTAAATCCGATTCTTCTGTGTGGTTTTTCACATTTCCAAATATATGCTACTTGTATGTGATCTCCTGTGTGAACTACATCACGCTACTTAAGCATCCCACATGCACAGTAGAGGACGCAATGATGTCACAAGCGAGCATGATGTGTTTACAGAAATAAACATGGATGGTAGTACTGGAGCGCATCTTGCAATCTTTCATTTCTTTCCCAACCTCAGGCAGTGTATTAACTCTGCATTATTGTCTGCCATGGTTGTTGTTTTTCTTTCTTGGCTCTTGTCAAGTATTAGTAACGTTCAGGTCTGATTAATGCGACCTGGCCATTCTGACACAGCTTGCATTTAAAAAGATTACATTCGTATCCGATTTAGGACCACATAGCCAATTTGTATATAAGACCATGTTGTTCAGACTATCATGAAAAGATCAGATAGAGGTTTTATATGTGCAAAAATATAGTATTTAGATCACATAAGTTTATAACAGGTGTGAATGGTCTGATCATCTGGCTGTAATTCATAGTATCAGAAAAGGGCCCCAACATCTAATTTTGCTTAGGGTCCCATAGAGGATAGGCCGGCCCTGGTTAAGTAACAGGTGCACACATGGTTTTTGAGATATCAGGGATGTATTTGTTTGCTGCAAGCTTTAGAATTTCTTCATAATATAATCTTTTATTTTGACAGCAGCACAAACTCTTTGTGCATAAGAAACTGGTTGGATACAGAAAATACCTCTCGGCATTGACACCTGTATTAACAAAAAACTCTGCCAGAAATCGTTCTTATTCTTTATGTTTTTCTAAATTTATTCTTCCATCTTTTTCTCTATATTCAGAGGTTGTTGGTCGATGTCAACGTGACCTTAAAGCTTCTCTGAAGAAGGAGTTTGAACGTGTCTCTGAAGGCGTTGCTAAAGCTGGAAAGGAAACATTTCTGGATGAGATCTACACAGAGCTCTACATCACAAAGCGAAAGACTACAGAGGTCAACGATGAACATGAGGTCAGAAGGATTGAAGGAGCATCCTGGGAACAAAACAGACCAGGAGAAACAATCAGATCAGAAGACATCTTCAAATCACCAGAAGGAAGGAATCAAATCAGAACCGTGATGACGATGGGCGTGGCTGGCATCGGGAAAACAGTCTTAACACAGAAGTTCACTCTGGACTGGGCTGAAGGCAGAACCAACCAGAACATCCAGTTCATATTTCCATTCACCTTCAGACAGCTAAATGCTCTAAAAGAGGAAAAGTTTAGCTTGGTGGAACTGATTCATAAGCACTTTAAGCCAATCAGAGATGCAGGGATCCACAGCTTTGAAAACTTCCAGGTTCTGTTCATCTTAGATGGTCTGGATGAGAGTCGACTTTCTCTCCACCATGATGAGATCCTGACTGATGTTACAGAGTCCACCTCAGTGGATGTTCTGCTGACTAACCTCATCAGGGGGAAACTGCTTCCAAAGGCTCTCCTCTGGATAACCACAAGACCTGCTGCAGCCAATCAGATCCCTCCTGAGTTTGTTGGCATGGTGACAGAGGTCAGAGGGTTCACCAACCCACAGAAGGAGGAGTACTTCAGGAAGAAGTTTAGAGATAAAGAGAAGGTCAGCAGGATCATCTCCCACATTAAAAGATTAAAAAGTCTCTTCATTATGTGTCACATTCCCGTCTTCTGCTGGATCACTGCTGATGTTCTAGAGGTTTTATTGGAGACCAGAGATAGAGGAGAGCTGCCGAAGACCCTGACTGGGATGTATATCCGCTTCCTGAAGCTTCAGATCGAACGGAAAATGATCAAGTATGATGGAGGACAGAACACAGACTCCCCATGGACTCAAGATAACATCAAGATGGTTCAGTCTCTTGGAAAACTGGCTTTTGAACAGCTGCTGGAAGGAAATCTGATCTTCTATAAACCAGACCTGCAAAAGTGTGACATCAACATCAAAGATGCTTCAATGCTGTCAGGATTGTTCACTGAGATATTTAAAGAGGAGAGAGGGATGGACGACACCTCAGTCTACTCCTTCATTCATCTGAGCTTCCAGGAGTTTCTGGCTGCAGTCTACATGCTCCGCTGCTTCACCAGCAGGAACACAGAGGTGGTGGAGAACTTCCTGGGAGAAAAATACAGAGAAACATCTCTGGAGGACTTCATGAAGAAAGTCATGGAGAAATCCCTCAAGAGTAAAAATGGCCACCTGGACCTGTTTGCTCGCTTCCTTCATGGCCTCTCTGTGGAGTCCAACCACAAACTCTTAGGCTTTCTATTGGGTAAGATGAAGATCAGTCCAGAAACCATCCAGAGAGTCATCAATAACCTGAAGGAGATGAACACTGATGAAGATGTATCTCCTGATAGAAGCATCAACATCTTCCACTGTCGTCTGGAGATTCAGGACCTCTCAGTTTATCAGGAGATCCAACAGTTCCTGAAATCAGGAATGAAGCTCTCAGAGATCCAGTGCTCAGCTCTGGCCTACATGCTGCAGATGTCAGACGAGGTTCTGGACAAATTCGACCTGGAGAAATACAACACATCAGAGGATGGACGATGTAGACTGGTTCCAGTTTTGAGGAACTGCAGAACGGCTCGGTGAGTCAAGATGTCTTCATGGTGTGATGCTGATCCAGCGCTATTGTGCTCCTGGTTCTTCTTCGTGGTTCTAGTTGCTTCTGGACATTTTTTCTCTTTAACTTCATCCTTCATCCTTTGGACCATTTGGAGTTTTTGCTGTTTAGAGATTTGGATCAAATTTAAAATATTCCACTTTGGATCAGTTTCCATCTTCCACTGAAATTAATAGAAACCTTCAGATTGTAGAAAATCAGAGTTTCCTCTAAAGATCTAATCAGCCAGAGACCCATCAGAACCTTTAAACTTCTCTTCACTGATTAGGCTGTTAGCCCAGAATTCACCTTTTTAGTCTCTTTGAGTGTTTTTATAAAATCACTGTTTAGCTTCGATGGAAACTTGGACCATGATATGTGTCTGGTTTCAGAAAATGTCATTTCTGTTGGAGTCCTAGTTTCTGTCAGAACCTCCCAGAGCTCTGACAACTCTGCTTCCAGAGTTTGGAACCATTTTCCTCATCAAAACTTCATCTGCAGCCTTTGTTGTAGCTGTTAGATGTCCTCCATAAAGACCTGTAGTAGCATAAGCTTTAACCCTTTAGACATTCGAGCCTTTTCTAATTACTGGGAGAACTTTCACTTCTTTCACATGAAACATGCTGCTTGACCCAAGCGCTCTGTCTCCTCCCAGACGTTTGGGCCTTGATGTGGAGAGCAGATGCTTATCAGATGATGACATCACTGTTTGCTCATCATGTTTTAGTCTGTGTTTATCATCCAGATTGTCTGATTTCATTAGAACTGACTTTATTTCTCCTCTAATCACAGACTTGGTGGCTGTTCTCTCAATAAGGCTCACTGTGAAATTGTGGCCTCAGCTCTAAAGTCCAACCTTTACCTGACTGAAGTGATAATAAATCAGATCTATGTATGGGGAACCTTAGGAGACTCTGGAATGAAGCATCTGTGTGAGATACTGGAGAGTTCAATCTGCAAAGTGAAGAAACTAGGGTGAGTTTTCTCTATTTATTCAAACATCATCAACATCATCAAATATTGAACTTTATTTTCCTGTTCTTCAAACTTTTAAAATGTTCTGTTGTCATGTAAGAAATGAATAGAATTAATGACATGATAGTAATGAAGATCTTTTAGTTTGATTTGGAAAAGATGAGATAAGATGGCTTCACATTTCTTATCCATATCGTTACATCTAGAATGGTGTTTGATTCCTCCGGAGTAGAGCCAGAACCACAAACATTTTGGAACAATTATAATGAAAAATGATGTTTAAGAAGACAACAATAAAATCTTAAAAACAACAAAACACTGATGGCAGCAGCAGGTTTCTCCTCCTCAGCTTTGTCCTGAAGCTGCTGTTCTGTTGGACCGGGTCAGAGAGAACCTGTCCTCTTTAATCTGACAGCTGTCAGAGAGGGTTGGAGCCATGTCTCTGTGAGCCAATGATGCTTCATCAGGAGACTCATCAGGAACCTTAGAGCTGATTCAGAGTTCCTTCATCTTGGTTCTGATGATCTGATATGACCCAATATTATCAGTGGTAAAGGAGACCTGTGTCCTCACTGCAGCAAACATCTGATCCTCCTCTCCAGCCTTTCCTCTGTGGCTGGTGTCCTTCCTCTGTTGGGATGACCGAATGTCAGCAGGCAGATGGACAGCCTTTAAAACAGAAGCCACAACTTTAGAGCTTAGATGTCTGTATATGGATATTATATGTTAATATATTATCTGTCTGATGAGAGAAAACTAGCTTTAAGAAAGTAGTTGTGTATCAACTTTGCTATAAAATCCGTGGAATCTTTCATGTTTGCTTTATTACCCTGTGCTGCGTTCAGAGCGCAGCACAGGGGGAACGCAGACTGAATAACAACTGTTCAACTTCTCACTACGCTGCTGTCTTTACAAGCATAGAGTTTCAGGGAGCTGATTGACAGGTCTGGAATTTACCAGTCACCCTGAGCTGACCCAATCACAATAGTTGCTATTGGAACAAGCTTCCAGCAGACTCCATGGCTTTTAAGGTTGTTTTATCGTGATGTCCTGAATTGTTTTAAACGTTAACTGTAGATCACATTGTGTGTGTGGTGACGGCGTTCCTAATTGAAATATGGGCTCATAATGACGTCATTATAATGAATTGTTGGACATTACATTGATCAGCAATAAGGTATAATGAAGCTCAAAGTAGCAGTTAGACAGCAACACTTCATCCAAACTATGTCAAACTAAACTCAACAGGCTTTTGATTTGCAGACGGTTTCTTTGGTGAGTCTCTGATGTCAGTCAATCAATTGCTGGTTGGCTAAACAAATGTCCCTGAGGTTTGTTGACAAAGTCTTTCTGGGGCGGCCTGACGGTGCCGTTGCCATGGTGACTTAGATACAGGGTAACCTTTGCTTCTTTGGCATCATTTGAATTTCAACGATTCAGATTCCTTGTTTCAATCCCAGTTCCTATTGATTTTAAATTCTGATTCTTTAAAGGGGTAGAATCATCAAAGTTTCCATGTTATAAATTATCTGCTAACCAAATTTCTGTCAGATTTCTCTCTGGATGAAATAATCTGAACTTCTCAAGGAATTTTCCTTCCGTGAATATCTAACTTTGTTTCAAGGTTAATATTAATGATCTCATAGTTCAATTCATTTTTGTTTATTTCTATAGCACCAATTCCCAACACATGTCATCTCAAGGCAATTTACAGCTCACCAGGGCATCCAGTCAGATTGATTCAAAGTTTTCTATCTAAGGAATTTTAAGAATCCAGTTTGTGTGGGTTGTTTGTGTTTTTCTCCCTCGACTTGACAAGGACAAGGAAAACTAGTTTATTGCATCGACTCATAGACTGAAAGGCAATCCCTCACACTAAGCATGCTTGTAGTGTACTCCAGCAGAATTCTACATTCTACTTTTAGAAATTCTAGAAATTCTAACCTGCAGATTGAGAGTCAAGTGCTATGTTAGGGACATAAGGAACAAACAGATCTCTGATATCAGATTAAGCTTGGCCATTTAAGGCTTTTTATGTGAGCATGAGGATTTTAAATTCTATACTGGATTTAACAGGAAGCCAATAAAGAGAAGCCAGGATAGGAGGGGTATGATTTGTCTTTTTCATCAGAACTCTGGCTGCAGCATTTTGGATCAGCTGAAGACTTTTAACTACAGTTTGTGGACTTCCTGATAGTAAAGAATAACAATAGTCAAGCCTTAAAGTAACAAATGCATGGACTAGTTTTTCAGCATCACCTCTGAACAGGATATTTTTAATGTTTGCAATATCCAGCAGATGAGAGAAGTAAATTCTATATATATATATATATATATATATATAGTAAAGAGAATTGGTCCTAGCACTGATCCCTGTGGTACTCCACAGGCAACCCTGGAGCATGAGGAAGATTTGTCATTAACGTGAAAAAAACTGAAATCTCCTTATTCTAAATGAAGTTATTCTTAAAATAATTCATACATCTGGGAGATTAAAGTTAAAGTGCTTTTTATTCTATCCAGAACAAGCAGGAAACAAGGCAGGTATCTGTTCAGACATAAAGTAATGTAACCCGGATAGTAAAACATAAAAGATATTTAAGATAATAAATAGCAAGGATAAGTTCATTCATTACATCCTTTATTTTAGTTAATTTGTAGTTCGTATAAAGTTATTAAAAAATATGTTTGCATTGTTTAAAATAAGTAATTTTTATTTTGTGGGGCATTACCAGTTAACATTGTATTTTCCTACAGCAATACAGTCTGTGAAGGTAGCACAGGTGTAAGGGGGGAAAAAAAGGAAAGAATTGCAGAAGGAGAGAGTTTGGTTGAGTGTTAGAGGAGATAGAAGAGGAGGAGTATGGCAGGCCATTTTAACATTTATTAGAAGCTCTTTTGTTCCATTTGTTGATGTCTAAAATGAGATTCTTCCTAGTCAAAACTCTATTCTTACTAGCAAGAAATGTACAAATAGATATCCTAAATGACATGTTTGCTAGCACGAATTACATTTCAGGCTGCCAAAAATATAATTGTACTAGTAAGAATAAACTTTCAGATACATAGAAATCTTTACAAATTCGAAGTGTCCCTTTTGACATTTATTAGCTTAACTGAATATATATTTCTGATGTCTCAAATGCATTTCTTCCTATTCAAAATAAACATTTCAGATATCTAAGATAACATCCTTCCAATCTAAAATATACATTTCAGATATCTGAAATGTAATTCTTACTAATACAAATGATGTCACATTTCCCATTCATATGTATTGGGCTTGTATTTCCGGATATAAATAATAAAATTCTTCCAATCTAAAATAAACATTATTTTGTATCTAAAAATGAATTCTGACGAGTATGAATTCTAATATCAGATCTCCATAATAGAGTTACTGCCAGTCAAAATTACTATTTCAGATATCTCTGATTTGTGAAACTGCAATAAAAGCAGATTTTAACCCTTGTACAGATTATGGTTTTGGGGTATAGGGGAAATTCCTACCATCTGCTTCATTGATAGAAGTAGCAGGTTTCATGTTTCCATAAACAAATGACTACTTAAGGGGTTTAAGACATGTGATAAAGATATGTTAAATATTGTGCAACATGTACCATGTACATAGTATCATTTTTTTTTTTTATCTCAATTGATTTATTTTTCAAAAAATAATTTGATATATGGTATAATGTGCTGAGTACATTAAACATTTGTTGTAACAGTAACATCTTAATACTTAAATAACTGTAAGCAAAAGTCTAATTACTTCAGCTATGCATATACACCACACATACAGTGACTTCCTAAAGTAGTGGATTGCTGTCATACCAGTTCTCAAAGAAATATTGAGAGACAAGATAAGATAGACTTTAATGATCTCACAGTGGAGAAATTCACTTCTCACATCTGCTCAATATGGTATTTAAGATTCATTTCTAACTGTTCACAATATGAATAAAATAGGGATGGAACGGTTTATGAAAACCGTCTGAACCGTTCGGTTCGACTGTCTCGGTTCGATTCACGTGTGTTGCGTTCGGTTCATGTGCTGCTCCTTTTTCTCATAGGCAAAGCATGTACACTCCAGAGCAGAAGGTGGTGGTACTGCGACCAAAGCCAACCACCAGTAGTAAACAAGAAGAAGAAGCGAAGCCGCGAAGCCGGGTGTAGCAGAAAAAAATCAGTTGTTGTGGAGAATTGTGTGAGTATGGGTGGGAAAGAACAGGAGTTGGAAGATGCGCCAGCAGCACTTTATAGGTCTGCTGTATGGGACCGCTTTGCATTTAGAGTGACCTACGATGACGGCGGAAAGAAAGTTGTGGATAAAAGTGCAACAGTGTGCAAGCATTGTGCAACACGTTTTGTTTATGCTAACAGCAACATGACCAACATGTCAGGCTAACCCCGAAATCCCACATACTCCGTCAGCGCTCCGCTCCGCCGCGCTCCAGACCGCCTGCACAAAGTAAAGCCTACAGCCGCTGCTGTGGCTCCCGTTCCTTGGAGATTGTAGAGGGCATGCGCGAGATGATTAAATTCAAAGCAGCAACACATGCGGAAATGATCCAGGGTTTCCGTGGATCATTACAAATAATTACAATTCATTATTTTTTTGGGATTTTTTCATTAATTTTTATGGGATTTCAGGGTAACAATCAACAAACCGAACCGAACCGAAAACCGTGACCACCAAACCGCGAACCGAACCGTGGGTTTTGTGAAAATCTCCACTATACCTATAACATGAACTGCTGCTAAAGGTGATCACTCTTATCTATCTGGATATTCACTGGAGGTCTGAAATGCCTCTTTCAATCAGGTCTGATTGAGGGTCTTTCGGGGCAATGGGCGAGTCTCGTCTCCTCTCTCCATTTCTGTAGCTCGAGGTTTTCTTGCTCCTTGTTTTTCATGTGCTTTTTAAACTGCATTGAACCGACTTTTTACAAACCATACAGCTTGCTGTTGTTTTCTTTTATGGTATTTTCTGCTCCAATGGTCTCTCTCTCTCTCTCTCCGGCATCTAAGCTGCAAAGTTGTTTGTGTGTGAAGTGGAGAGAGAACTGAATGGGGGGCAGGCTGAGCCTGTGTGCTGAGCCGAGACGAGAGGGGAGGGGGAGCAGCAATGCACTGTAATTATACAGACAGGGAGCGTGGTCAATCAGCAGCAGTTATGGTGTGGGATAGAATAAAAAGAATTCATCCTGGTAAACGAATATTGTTAAATTTCAATACCAGCGTTTGTATCGATAGCATTGCTCCTAGGATCAATCCGCCCACCTCTACTGTTTTAGGCTCCCTTCTTTTTACTCTTTATCTGCTCCCTCTTGGATCCTTAGGAAACATGGGGTTTCTTTTCACTTTGATGCAGAGGATAGTCAGCTCTTCTGCTAAGTTGAAACAAAAACTGTTGAATCTCTTCTGAAATGTTTGGATGATGTGAAAGCATGGATGGCTTTAAACGTTTTACATTTTAATGGCAAAAAAGATAAAAATGATGTTTTTGGAGGCCCTTCAGAGAGCCTACCTTTACACCTGGGATATCTGGATCATTCTGTAAAACCAATGGCCACAAACTTAGATTTTAAACTTGAGAGCCATCTTAACTTTGACAAAGTTAAGCTGTTGTCAAATCCAGTTGTTCCCTACAAACTCCCTATGGTTTTAAATAAGGAGTTTTGTAACTTCCCAGCTCCAGTGAAGGCAACACAGGCATGTGGCTGTAACCAAAGAGGAGTTTTCTGGAAGCGGCACTTATCCATGTTTTATTGGCTCTCAGTGCTGATACCTTTTAGAGTTGTCACAGAGGAGAGTTGGCATTAAAGAAAGAAGAAAGATAATAATTCTCCTACTGTGGCTGGCAGTGGACAGTAAGAGCCACCATGGAACAGGGAAACAAAAAAGGGATTTAAATCTGTTATGTTTTCATAATTCTGTATTTGTTTTGTGACACCACCTTCAGCACACCGTTACCATCTGATCATAGTGTGCTGTGGTTAAACCTCCCAGACGCTTTTCAACAGGTGTGTGCACCAACTTGGAGAAACTCAGCTCTGTCATCCATCTTTGCACCTAGCTCTCATGCTTGACTCAGCAGGTCGATGTTCTTTCTTCATCATTTTTGCCCTCAGCTGTCTGCACCCAATACTTAAAGCTACAGTGTGTAATAATTACAGGGATATACAGTCAGAAATGTAATATATTATACATAACTATGTTATTTATCATCATCTACGAGCTCAGCCTCTTAACCGTAATATTTGCGTTGCCTTAGAATTCGTTATTTATAATTACATAGGAGCGGGTCTCGCAGCCATGGAGGCAGACATCTTTGCGCTACGGCAGCGCAGAGCCAACAAACTAGCGATTGCGAGATCGCCCATTACGCTCGAAAGTAACTACGGCAAGTTGAGAGAGATGAACTGAGACGGTACTGAACACACAGACTAATGAAATACTATCTGTAAAATTATCTATGTAAACTAACCTCATCACTTGAGAAGGTAGGTGATGCGGACGTCGTGGAAGACATTTTGTCCCGTAACGCTCGCCGTACTGTTGGGGGGGAGAAGCGGTGGGGGGGAGATGTTCATGTTGCTGCGGTCTGCAATCTGGATTGTAGATGTCGCTGAAAATTACACACTGTAGCTTTAATAAACTTTATGTTCTTCCACCTCATGAGAGCTGGTTTGGAATCTTTATTTTATTTCTACCAAAAAATTCCTATATCATATCTAAATAAATATTCCATTATCTTGATGTTTATTATTTTAGTTTTAACCCGTCTCTCCAGTTGCTTCAACACATCTTTTATTCTTTATTCAGATTGATTGGCTGCAGTTTGTCAGAGCTCAGCTGTGCTTCTCTGGTCTCAGCTCTGAAGTCCAACCCCTCCCATCTGACAGAACTGGACCTGAGCCTCAATAACCTGAAAGATGGTGGAGTGAAGCAGCTCTGTGTTTTTCTCCAGTCTCCCCTCTGCAAACTACAGACATTGAGGTCAGTCACCATGTTTTAGTTTAGTGCTGATATTTCTGATGGTAAAGTTGTGTTGACTCTAAACTGCAGACATATGGCTGTTATTCTATTGATCCACACTGAGGATCTTCAGGCTAAAGTCTGATTTCTTCTTCACTGCTTTGATCCAGTTAATGTTTATTTCTTTTTTAAACTTCCTATCATGATTTATGCAATAATAAGCAGAAAACATGAAACAATGAGTTGAATTTCAGTGGGGGGTTGCAGCATTATCCAGAACTTACCAAAATCCAGTGAATTTAGAGCTGATAATGCAGGAAATTCCCACTCCCATTCCCAGTGTAGCAGACGGGAGTTTACCGCCGCCTTGTAGGGGGGTTAACTAACCCTAACCATGGGGAGTACCGAACGGGACAGGATCCAGGTCCTCCATGCCCAACACCTAAAGGCCTCAATACTCGCTTTGTGGCAGCACGCTTTGTCTTGGGTAGCTCACCTAGGCTTGGTAGAGTGGACTTCAGTAATGTACAGTGGCTGCCTGAAGGTGTATGTGATGAGGTATGGCCCAGCACACCCGTCACCACCCCACTACTATCCTAAACCGGCTTCCCAAGTGAGGCGCCCCTACCCCCAGATTAGAGTAACCTGACTTCAATTCAATTAAAGTGGGTAAAGGGAACACAACTAGCAGCTAGAGCTCACTTAAGTTGTACAATAACTAAATATATGGCACATATATAGCACAAACAGTTAATAACACAAGGAAACAGTGGTTATAATAATCAACCTGTAATAAAGAAAAAAAATATCAAAACACTCTCGCATAGGTAAAAGAATTCACCTCCGGCAATATGAATCAATTTATAACACAAAGAACCATCAAACCTTTTCTCAAACAGACATAAACATTTGCCCTGGCAGTTGGCAGTGGGCTGAGCAGCACACAGTAACGTGTGAGCGTGTGTACATGCAGCTGTGTGTGTGTGTGTGTGGCGGAGTCTTGCTCAGCAGCTCAACAGTCTCTCCCAATAATAAAAAAAAAACAATGGGTGTGTGTGTGTGTGTCGCACTGCGAATTCAACAGTTCAGTACAGTCCAGCTGACCCAGCGAGCATTATTAGCATTGTGTGTATGAGTTTGCGTGAGTACGGGTGTGTGTCGCACGGGAAAACACAGATATAACAGTTTAGTTCAGTCCACTTGACCCGGCAAATGTTATGGACAGTGCTTTGAGCGTGTGAAGGGTGGGTGTGTGTGAGTCCTACTGACTCAAAACACACCGGAGTTAGCTCCTTAGCTGGTTCAATCAGCGATATTTGCTCCAAACTTGACTCCTGCTGGTTAACTTTTTATCCATCTTCTTTTTTGTCCGTCTTCCTCCTTTTTTCACACACACTGCTCGTTCCCCTCCCGTGCGTTCACGAGACCTCTTGTCCTTAAAGGCACAGGCGCTGTTTTGGCACCCGCTACACCAGCGACATTATTCAGTGATGCTGAGCCAACATGGGCAGCAGTGTGGAACGCAGGAAGAATCCCAGAACCTCTCCAAGACTTCAGTCCTGGACAGGACACTTGGTTCTCCCATTCTCCTCCTCTGTACGAGGCACTGAGCTCCTGGTGCTGCTGCACATTTTCTCAGTAGCAGATCCAGAGAGGCTGGATGGATCTGGGCTGGTAGATGGAGGCATTGTTAGGCTTTAGTGTCCCTGCCCATCTGGAAATTCTTCCAGAGAAATTATCCCTTGTTTTTATGGCCTCTGGTACAATGTTTTGAGTAGAAAGAAAAAACTGCTGATAAAGAGGAAGATGGCATATATCAAAAATCCTGATGTGTCATTTAGTTTAATCCATGGATGTATTTCTGAGCTGAACTCACATTTCTGAATTGAACAATGCAGTTTTTGAAGTGAGGAACATCAAGTGAATGAAGCTCATGTTGACGTCATTTAACGTTGTTCTGTTTAAGGTGAACTAAAGATTGTCCTGTATTTTGGGGGTAAACTTTAGTAAATTTCCTAGAGAAAGAGCAGCAGCATTTCTCCTTAGGCGCTCAGGTTCTGCTGTCGCTGCCATCGGGCAGCAGAGACCCAGTTCTGCTCTGTGAGAAACTCCATCAGTCATTTAGGCCTTTAAACGTGACTCTGCCGTCTTCAGCTTTGCTTTCTATGTCAGGACATGAACTGAAGGCTCCAACCTTAAAGCTCTCAGGTTCCTCTGAGGGATTTCCTTTTGGTTTTTGGACAGAGACGCAGCCCAGAGAACCATGAAGTAACATTGATCAGCTGGCTCATTTAAAGACACGATGACATTCATGCTGTGCTTTGATGGACCATTTCTGCTTGGATGGAGGCTTGAATAGGCCTGAACATGAGGTGGAGCCTTGGACACAAACTTTGAGCTGCAGCTGGGATCTAGAAAGGAAAACTGCTTGCTTTTGTTCACACAGTTTTAGAAATCATGATTTTTTTTGTTGTGATCCATTTTCAGGAGTTTGCCGTACGTAAACTTTTAGTCTGGATCCTACCAATGTTTTCTAAATGAGACCCAGGACTGGGAACCACTGGGCTGTTGGATCATCCAGACACTGATTACTGAAGGACATCATTACCTGTTTATGTTTGGACTTTATTTCAGCACATGAAGATAAATAAAGGAGAACTAGTTCCAGTAGGAGCTGTGAGCTCAGTTCAGAATATTTAGGTAGAGAAATATGAACATGAATCAGTTAATCTGAACCTGCTTAAACCGAGTTCAGAAGAAGTTCTAGTTCAGAGAGAACTGGGTTAGTACTGGTAGAAGGTTCTAGATCTCTTTCTAACCTTCATCAGGTTAGTTATTCTACAGGATGTCTTTAAAACAGTTCAGTTGATATTTCTGTGAAGAATTTGATAGAATCAGCTGAAAAACAAAGTTGATATCTTCTATTCTAATAAATCTTTTCCTGAGTTGGACTTGGAGCCTTCAGTTCATATCCTAACATAGAAAGCAAAGCTGAAGTTGGCAGAGTCATGGAGGAGGGAAATGAACTGGACTTCCTGTCATTTATTTTCAGGGTGTTATGGCTCAGGGTCCTAAAAACTGGAGACCATGCCACAAGGTGCAGAGAGAAACATTGATTTAGGATCAAACACAGGTTAACAAAAACTAGAATGGATGGAAGTGTCTGTATTAGTGGGGTAGAGCAAATGATTGGATGTGTCTGTGTGATCATCAGAGTGACCACCATGTTTCTGATTTCACCATCAAAATGAGGACCGCTTGTTGTAAAGTGAGGACATTATTCTACTCTTGTTGAGCTGTTTGGCTAACAGTTAGTTTCAGGTTTAATGTCAGGGTCAGTGCATAGAAAGGGTTAAAATGACTGAAAATCAATGGATGTCAATACATGATGATGGTGATGATGATGAAGGTGGTGATCATGATGATGATGATGACAATGATAATAATGATGATGATCATGACGATGATTGTGTCTAGCAGCAGGGCGTCCATCAGGGGTGTGTGAAGAGATAGAGAGAAAGAGGCAGGGATTTCTATCCTCTGTTCAGGATCCCCATCATCATAACCTGCAAAGAGATGGAGCAAACAGGGCAGAAACACCAACACACAACCCAGCTCACAAGGCCTAGGGCTGAACAAAGGGTAGCTGACACACACTGTGTGTAGAGATCCACCTAGGCATGGGCCGCTACTGAGCTCCAATAAAAGCAATAGAAAAGAAAAAGAAGAACTCTGAGATACTGACCAAAACATGGAAGATGAAAAGAGTACGATCAGTGCAGGTTCATCATCAACAGGATGCTAGCTTCCCTAGCATCCTTTTTCCAGTATTATGCAGCCCTACTGTGGAATAATTGATCATCTAGTTGAATTGAGCTGCATTCATCTCTATTTGTTCATCGTTTCTGTGAAACTTGAAGAATTTGGCAGCAGAAGCTGAGTTTGTATTGATGGAGCTGCTGGTGGAGCTGACAGAGATAAAGAGCTGAAGTCAGCAGGTCTTTACTGGAGCAGCAGCATGTTTGAATGTTTTCATCCTGTTGGATCAGCTCACATCTTTCTATTCTTTATCCAGGTTGAGGAGATGCGGTTTGTCAAAGATCAGCTGTGTTTCTCTGGTCTCAGCTCTGAAGTCAAACCCCTCCCATCTGACTGAGCTGAACCTGGGATGCAAAAACCTGAAGGAATCAGATGTTCAGCAGCTGCAGGATCTCGTAGAGAGTCCAGACTACAAACTGCAGACTCTGTAAGTAGATGGTTGGAGTGAGTCCAGCTGCTGTCAGCAGGATTGTTCTAAACCCAGTTAGTATCAAAGCAAAGATCCAGTGTTTCCAGTAAAGCTGCAGCTTCTCAGTGGGAGGAGAATGGTGACAGGCTTCTTGATTGGACACAGAGACACCAATCAGCCAATCAGAGGAGCTAGAAGCTGGTTTTGTTCCTGTGTTTGTGTTGATGTGAAGACGACTGTTGTTGCTGTGTTCATGTCTCCAGGAAATGAAGCTGGATTCCAGCTGCCAGCCTTCCAACATGTCTAGAGACAGTGGTCCTCATCCATCAAACTGTGGGAGCATCAGATCTGATCTCAGACTCTTTGTTCTCTCATTTCAACAGGAAACAACTGATCAGTTTCATCTTAGCCACAGCTCTGAGATCAGTCTGAATGCAGCCTGGCTCTGATTTCACAAACCATCATTCCATTTAGTCACCATGTGGTCTTTCTACAGAGCAGAAGCTCTGCTGAAGTCCACTCAGCACATCTGGACATGTGTCCTTCTGTCATTAGTCTCATCCAGATGTGTTCAGGGACAGCCTCCATGTTTCTTAGTCAGCTGCTATTTCAGAAACAGATGAGATGTTGATCAGCAGCCAGAGTTTCTGTGTCTAAATGGAGCAGCAGCTAACATGTAGCAGCAGTAAATCCATCACTACAGTGTTTGTGCAGCAATGAAGCCTTCAGGACTCTCAGCAGGTGGTTTCCACTGTGGACTGGAGGGAAACCTGCAGAGGAACCAGACTGAATCATAAAAATGTGTTGAGCTGTGTGAGCTTGGAGCTCAGTGTGTTCACTCCAACACGTTAAGATGAGAGCTGAACGGAAGCTGGCTCTGCTCCACAGCTGCTCTGAACAGGACTGAAGTCCCTGCTGCTCTTTACCCTGGATGTGCTGCATCACTGACTGACAGCTGATGGAGAGACAGAGGCTGGAAACACTCACTGATCTCCTCTCTTCATCCTTCTTCTCTCTGCAGGAAGTGGAGATGGGAGGCAATAACCTTCAAATTGAAGAGTTTGCAGAAGAGATGAACTTCTCAGAGGAGAGAAGCTGATCTGTGTCCTGATGATCCTCAGAGGTTGAAGCTGCAGCAGTTTGAGTTTAAAGAGACTCTGACTGGATTCTGATGATGAACTCTGAGTTTAGAGATTTGTTTGTTTTCAGTCCTTTTTCCTCTTTGTTTTCATCGTCTCCATAATATCGTGTTGATATTTTTTCCATCCAAATTAAAATTGAGAATAAAATATATGATCTATAACATGTGAAAATATGAATTTAAAAAATAATCCTGAACAACTTTATCAAACCTTTAATGAACTTTAATGTTAAATTTAGCGGATGCTGTTGCAAACCACAGAAAGTTCTCTCTCTTTGATTTAATATTCCCACTGAACTTCCTGGATCAGATCTGAAAAGCTGCTCTGTCTTTCTGATTTCTCTTTGTCTCTGAGAGCTGCAGCAGTTTCCATCCATCCATCCATTATCTTACACGCTTGTCCCAATTGGGGTCGCAAGGGGTGCTGGTGCCTATCTCCAGCAGTCAATGGGCGAGAGGCGGGGTACACCCTGGACAGGTTCAGCAGTTTCCAATGCTGAGATATTTTTTCTCTCTGTGTTTCCTCTATTACTCTCCATTCATTCTGTCTCCATGTTCGCCTGCTGAAACCTTTAGATCCTGCTGAAAATCTGTGTTGTTCCTGCTGATGAACCACCGCTGTGGCTCATTGTTAGCAAGTTAGCTAAAGCAGGTGTGGAGCGATCCAGGACCTCAGATGGACTCAGGAAGCCCTTCCAGTCCGGCCCCAGCAGGGTGGAGGAGGGCTGCTGTCATTAAGGAGGAGCTGCTTGGACTGAAAATAGAGTCCAAGGCTGAATCATCATTTGGCCTTAACTCTTCCTCACCAACCCTAAGCTAGTGAGTGTTGGGGGTCCTGGTTGTTCTGAGGAGTTGTAGGGGGGGCACCCATTGGTTCTTGGACAGGGATTCTGTTTAGGAGACCGTTTGGAAGCAAAGATGTTAGAGCTGAGCTTGGAAATGTTGATTTTCTCACTTCCAATGTTTTAATGACTAAATAACCATTGTAGTGTCTGATTCAAAATGTTCTGACATTTAATGTTGTTTTCCACTGTTAATTATTCTGAACCAGCTTAAAGACAGCAAAGATAGAATATTTCATCCAATATTTAACTCTACTAGTTACTATCCGGTTCCTGGAGGGTAGCAGCTGGTCTGGATCAGTGATCATCTGGACAATTTTCTAGTTTCCAGTCTGGTGTGAAGCTCATTAATTGCTCATTATTCCATGTTAAAGTGTTGAAGTTTTAATGTGCCTGCATGGTTCTCTCAGGGTACTCCAGCTTCCTCCCACAGTCCAACTAATGACTGTTAGGCTGTTTGTTGTTTCTAAATTTCCCTTAGGTGTGAGCGTGTGTGTGCATGGTTGTGTGTCTCTGTGTTGCCCTGCGATGGACGACCTCTCCAGGATGGATGGATCCTATTAAATGAATCTAAAAAAAAATGTAAATATGAAAGAAAACCTCATAAAAATACTTCTTGAACCATTTAAGCTCATTTTATTGTAACCTGTAACAATGTTCTGCACTTTGCTACGAAGTGTTTTGTTCCTCAACAGCCTGAAAAATGCATGTCTAATTTAGAAAAAATATTGATTAAAAAGCTGAATGGAAAACACTTTCGGAACCCATGTACTTGTCTTTACTTGAACAAAAAAAGAAAATCTTTGGTATAGTTGGAAAAACATCTTTAAAATGAGAACAACTCTGCATTTTTTGCTGCATTGTTTGAAAAAACTACAGCAATAACTTCAGACATTGGTGTTTGTTGAAGTGAATAATTATTTAGATTGAGGTTTATCAACTGCTTCCATCAGACTTGGGCAACAGTAGCTATAAACTGGTTAAAGCCACAACATCATAAAACATCAGCTATAGAAACATTCATTAGAAAAAATGTTCAAACCTGCAGAAGTATTTTGGGTTTAATACTTTAGTGTTTAAATCTATACAAACAGACTAATGTTGTTTACTTTGGGATCAAACTAAGCAATATCCATAATCCAGATGTTGCTCTAAAACTTTGTTCATTTCATGTCAGAAATGTTTCATTAGCGACTGTCAGCTCTAAGAAACCCCCACATGTGTGAACAATAGGTCTTCTTTGGAAGCCCTGAGCCTGTGTGAAGGACACAGTGATGTTTTTCCCTGGAAACAGATGTGATCCAGGAGAAAACCTGAGAAAACTGGAAAGATGGACAGAATCACTCTAAGATCTGAAGTTAGCTACTTCCTGGTTAGTTTTTAAGGGCACTAAGGTCACTATGGAAAGTGACTGAATGGATTATTTTAGGTTGTGTTGGTTGCAGTGCAGCAAAGGCAGCTGAAGTTCCTGTCAGCTCTGGCTGATTTAGTGCAAACACATTACTCCACTCCTCTATAACAAAGGCTGACTCGTGGGGAAGTTTTTGGTGAGCAGCTCTTTTAAGATCTGCTGTGTTTCTTGCTGTCTGAGGCCTACGACAAATATGCAAGTCAAGCAATTCTAATATATTTGTCAAGACTTTCAGACTCTGAAATGCAGCCTCATTCACTGTTAGACATCGCTTTCAGCGACACCAAGAGCAGCTTGTTCAAGAAGCTCAGCTGAAAGTTTTCTGGCTCAGAGCTTTTCTTTTTCCAGCCCAAAGCAATGATTGGCCCTACACTTTCGCTTTCTTCTTTCGTGTCACAGGTTTGGAGCTTTAAAGTAATTTCCCATGATGCACTGCTCATAAAGGTCACCCCAAACTCTGACAGCACATCTCTTTGAACACCATCCTCTACAGCCTTTTCCAATTTCCCATCAGGAAGAATATCATTAAAGGTCACATTATCATTCATGATCTTTCCTTCAGAAAACACTTGAATTCTCTCTGTTAGAGTTTGTTGTCTGTGAACCACATGGCTAGTCTTCCCTCTTTCAGGCACATCCATGACAGGAGGCAGTGAAAGGTCCTCAGTGGCTGACATCCTGAAATCTGAAAAATGTCTTTGGTCGTCCAGCTCACGCATCTGTCAAACTGAAACACTATCTTCTCCCTGTTGATCTCTGGATTTATTCAGCGCTCTAACAAACCACCGCCGTTCACTGGTTTTCCAGCTTCCTGAGATATCGCTGATAACAGCCAGGTATCTTCTTCCTCCTCCACTTAAAACCTTCTCATCTCCTCCTCCACCTGCATTGCTCCACAAAACTCCACCCCCATGGTGTCATTCTGTTACTGTGCTTTCTGTATTTGAGATAAATGAGAAGTAACTTCTTCAATTATGGTGTTTTCATTGAAGAGAAGTGGTTAGGAAATCTGTATCTTAGGCTATTTAGGCATTGAGTTGATCCACTGTTTGCTAAGTCAGTGAATCTGCCATAATCCCACCTCTGGAGCCTGGCTTGGTCAGAGTGAAACGGATAAAGCCAGGATGCACTGATCAGGCTAGATCAAGCCTGGCTTTATCTCATCCTGGATCTGAATTCAGCTTCTGTGAAGTAGGCCTCTGGATGAGCCCAGACTTGGAATGGTGATTTTAGTTGCTTTTTATGGCATGGTTGTTGGTCTTAGTGCTTCAAAAATCTGCTGTGGTTTTCATCCACAACCATCTCTAGGTTTTTAGAGAATGGTGGGAGGAAGAGAGAAACAGCCAGTTAGCTGCCGTTCTCAGTGGAAATGCCTTATTGAGGCCAGAGGTCAGTGAAGATTGGCTGGACTGGTTGTTCCAGATACACTGCATGAAAAGTGAGATTTTCGTCCCCATAAACCCCCGTAAACTCCCGCAGATCTGCCTGATTTTCGTCAGTTTCCGACAATTTGCAACCCGTGCTTGTCCGCGTTTGTCGTGCCACAAATTGTCGGAAACGGACTCTGACGTATGTGGAGAGCGATCAGCTGTACTAATGGCCCTAATTAGCATATGAATGCAGCAAACCCGCGAGGCTGACCAGGTCTGGCTTGAATAACCTACTCAGTATTGGCTGAAACCACTATTCTCAAACAAATGAAATCGCTCGTGATTGGCAGCAAAACCACACGTGGCCACGCCAGGCTTTAATTTTCTTACTGAGTATTGGACGGAACCACTTCTTTTTAAACAAGTAAAGTCGCTCGTGATTGGTTGGCATATATATATATTTACATATAAATTTACATATATATATTTATTCATATATATATATTTATTCATTCATATATTTATTCATTCATATATTTATTCATTCATATGGTGTGTATTTATGTTATCCTACACTACTACACAATTATTATGCTACCATCAAGGACATGAATGAATTTATACAGGAAATGAACATTTGCCAGGAAGCTGTTTATGCAAAGAAAGAGCTTTATTAAAACACACACAACTATATACAACGCGTATCCAAACACATGCGTATCTAAAAATTAAAACTCCGTGAACGGTCCGTTTGCTTCCTCGGGGTTGGAGGTAACTGGCAGCATTCCCTCCGAGGCAGGTCCGATGTGCAGACGCCTACTGTGCGTGGCCCTGTACTTCGGCATCGCTTCTAACCGGGACTGCAGCTTAACACAGAGTTCAGTGAGATCCGGCCTACGAAATGGCGGCGACCGTACAATCCATCCAGAGACACAGCCGAGGAAGGCGGACTTCCAGAGTTCCACTTCCTCATCTGCTAGCACACTCTGCCTCGCTTTCAGCAGCTGGAAAAAAAACAATGAATCAGCGCACTGCGTATGGACACAACACATCTATTAATGCACCTGAAAAACAGTCACCAAATAAAGTCTTACCCTCTTTCTTCTGGCCCGACTCTGAGCAGATAGCCTCCGCACGCAGCCGTTGGCTGGCTGCGTATATCTGAAGCTCCTGCGTACCGTCTGAAAATACGTCTTACAGGCAGCTGGAAAACAATTAAATGAGAGTGATATAAATAAAAAATCAAACGCAAGTCACAGTAACAAGGAAGGAGAAAACATTAAAACAAGTCACTTACACACAATGTCGTCTTTATCAACATCGTGCAAATCTGGACTTGCTGATATGGCTCCGAGCAAATAGGAGGTCACCGCCTCATTGTGAGGCGACAGTAGTCCGTGAAAACAAAATGTAAAGCTATGGTCGGTATCTATCCGTATCCATTGCCTTTTACCGCAGAATGAAAGCATATTCTTTAAATGTTACCCTTGCTCCGGATCATAGCGCCTGCAATTAGTCTTGGAGTTGTGAAGACGGCGTACTGCTTCCTGTTAATCACAAAAAATACACTTTAATAAAGCTTGTTCTTGCAAGGCGGTAGCTTTAGGCTAGGCTGTTATTAGCCATAGCTTAGGCTAGGCTGCTTTTAGCTTAGCAGGCAGTAATCGAACATATATTTACCGCTAGCATCTCTTCTTTGAGTTCGTCTTGTTCGATGCAGAGTCGCCATCGCGTCCAAGAGGAGTTTTACCCCGAAATCCAGACGCTCCAGACCGCCTGCACAAAGCAAAGCATACATCCTCCACTGTGGCTGCAGACCCCTCCGCTCTGAGTTTCTTGGAGATCGTACAGAGCATGCGCGAGATGAACCAGGGTTTCAGCGGATCAATAAAAATAATTAAAAAATCATTCATTTTTTTTAAATCAAGGCCTTAATTGGCACTAAAATTATTTAAATATGTTTATCGAAGTATTTATAATTCTTTAATAAAAAATGCTTATAAAAACAATTTCGTCAGATATATTATATCGCTCCAGGCGGAGAAAAAGCTAGAGGATATATATATACGTATATATGTGTGTGTGTGTGTTTACATACATACAGGAGTCATGGAACTGTGCTTACAGCTCCTTCATATTTCATGTACACTAATAACTTGTGTACATGGTTCTTGTTGATGGCATTAAAATAATTTCAAATAGCATTAAATTAGAGTCACTCATTCCTGTATGAACCCTGTGAGCGCTTAATTTAATATGACATATTAAAAAAATCCCATCATCATCCAGCATATGTTCAGTTTCTGCCCAAATATATATTTATATTTTTGTAGATTTTTGTAACGGGGATAAGGATAATTCAAAACTGCTTGTTTTGAATGAACTTGTTCTCTACTCCCAAACTCAGCATCTCTTTTCATTCCTGTAATAAGAAGTTTCTTTTGAATGGATTTGATTAAAGTTTAAGTCCCGCGGTATAAAATAAATATTTTGATGGAGATGAGAAATCTGCTTCCTCGTTGGTGAATAACCAATAGTTTGGATCCAATCATTTAAATAAACGGTGTTAGTTTTTTTTTTTTATATATATATATATAAGAATTGTGCTATAATTTCTAGTCACTGATCTGTTGCTGCTATATTTTAATTTGACGAACCGGAATTTGTCGATGTTCTTTTTCCTGTTTGGTGCGATTGCAATTGCGGATCTTGACCTGGCCGGACCTTATGACCACAGTGTACCAATCTTCTAATGGCTACTTCCAACAAGATAATGCGCCATGTTATAAAGTGAATCATCTCAGACTCATTTCTTGAAACTTTTCCACTTAAGTTATTGTGAATTGAGCATATTGACAGACAACATTTTATTTTTTATCTTAAATGCATTTTTTTTTTTTTTTATAATTACTGCTCTAAATGTATTGCTCTGTCGGCTAAAGATCTGTTTTGGTCTCTATATTTTAATTAAATAAATCAATTCAAGCTAAAATGTAAGAGGCTATACTGAGCCTGATCTCTTTGTATCAGAGATGTTCTTACCTTTTAGAAAAATGTCACTTGGGGTAAAACCCCCCCTGCAACCCTGATTTGCATTTGTATAGCTCACAGCATGTTCATTTACATGTTAAAGCCTCCCCTAGAATTCCATGGGGGGAACACTGCCTAACAAAGTCCACGTCAATTTCTGACAATTTACGGGAGTTTTCGGCAAAGCCTGCAAATTGTCGTAAACTGCCGCTAACCTGAAGTTCCACGACAATCTACAGTGCCGCATATTGACGAAAATCCCACTTTTCATGCAGTGATAGAAAAGCAACAGGAACCCAAAGAAGCTTTGGTTCCCACCAACGTTCAGTCAATGTAAAGAGGAGAGTTGCACTCTGAAGCCTGTTTCCCTGAGCAGTTAGTGAACAAAAATAATCCTCAGCAGCAGCCAAGCTAAGCTAATGAGAATGAAAACAATGAGTCAAAGTTGCTCTCTTCCAAAGTTCCTGTCATCTGTAAACCATAGTGTTGGAAATGTTGCTGGATGGTCTGTGCGGCCTGTCTTAGTTCCTCATCTAACCTGGATCAGGTGAGTGGATGACCTCCTCATGTGTTCTGCTCTCATTTCTACCAACAGTTTTAAGTCAAATCCTGCCTCCCTGAGGATTAACTGCTCTTCTTTAGGCCTTATTTTATGGCGAAATAAAAAGATAACTCTGGCAGCTTTGTTTTCTTTGTTTGAGGAAATCTGAGGTGTCACTAAGTTTTAAGGACAGGGGGGTTAGCCCCAAGGAGATGTACAGCATGCTTATCACATTTCTCAACAGATAAAGAAAACGTGAAAGTTGCTTTTTCACTGTTACGGTCACTGACCTCTAGGGGCTCTCTTCATGAGAGAGCTCTCTGTTTGTGTTTCAGGTCTCCCTGGCTGTTACAGGTGCAATGCGTTGAAGCTCGTCAGCCACCTCATAAAGAGCTTCAATCCTGGGATGTCAGGCCCCCTTCTCTTATTCACTGGGCCTTGATCTGAAGTGATCTTGTTCATGAGCTGAATGTCTCTGTGTGTGTTCATGTTGAACAATTGATTGACTAAAGTTTTGTTTTTCTGTTCACAGTGGAAGCTGGTAGGGGTTCTCTGCCTTTTTTGTTGAACTGTTTTCTCCTTGTTTTGTGGTTAGCCAGGGAGCCCAGGTATTGTATTTCCTTTTCATTTTCTATGTTAGAAAGTGTTTTGTTTTATAAGTAAGGGGGGGGGGGGGTTGTTTGTTGTTTTGGCCTTGGAGACCCTGAGGCTTTAAGCTTCCCTGTTTTGCTGTTTGTTTCTTTTGTGACCCCTGCAAATTGTAAATAAATCATATTTTCCTGCTGACATCATCTTTTAGTTTACTGACTTTTGTGTTACACCCAGTGCCAGAATTTAGCCTTTAGTGTTCTTAAGGGTGGGGGGTTGTAACATAAGTGGGGGCTTGTCCGGGATCTGATTTACTTTTTGAACATGGCACAGTTTAGTTTGGAGGAGTTTTTGGGTAACCCTACCATACAACATTTTGATGTCTGTAGAAAAGATGATTTATATGAA